>NW_008596938.1:8529-9612 GCF_000691845.1 Merops nubicus | reverse complement strand
AAAAGTGGTTTAAACCACCACATATGTACTTTAGATTCATATTTGGTTTTTTTGTTTTTTTTGCCTTTTTTTTTTTTTTTTTTTTCCCATGAAAAGTAGATTACAGGAGATTCCCCAAAATTCTTGAGGTAATATCATTCCATTGATGAATGACATTCAGCCTAGCAAATGTTAACAAAAATTGGATCAACAAGTTACTAAGTGGCATAGAAACATGAACATCTTGAAAGCTGCATCTGTTATCAGATATTAAAATCCTCAATGCACAAGTATTTTCCTGACTCTGTTTTGAAAATCATTCACAACAGCTCAATCTGATCAGTGATCAAAGGAAACTTTGATCTTGACCGAAAAGTATGAGCACTAAACAAACATAATTCAGGAGTATCTTATGGGATGAGATGCCTCTAAATTTTTCTGCTCTAAGAAAAAAAAAAGACAAAAGTCCAATGAACTTATACGTGTATTGTGTTGTCAAAACAAAATATTCTTCCCAAAGCAAAAGAGGCCAAACAGAAATATTAATTAAATATACATTACATATACGATGGAGAGAATGATTTGTAGAAGACTCTACTGCAAACAAAACATTTCTTTCTCTGGTAATGGACCTGACCTTGTACTCATTATACTGAAAAAATCTATTGATGAACTGAACTGCTCTTTTCTTTATGTAACTGTTCTGAGGTAATACACCAAACTTTCATGGAAAATAAAATTCTAGTTATATAAATAATCATCTGTTATATCAAATAGTTTGTGGGTTTTTTTTTCACTCATGGCAAATCATATTGTTGAAATAATATACTAATTTGTCTTCTGTTACATGAGCTGCCCCTGCATACACACCAGTCTCATAATCTTATAATTAATAATTCTAATACCTAATTTCAATGCTGATCCTTTCATTTTCAAAACATACAACTACTTTTTAACTTTTTGCAAATGCCAGGTTATTCTCTTCTTCTAAATACCAAGGAAAACTAGAAGACAGAGTTGGCATATCTATAGCACAGTAAGTATGCACATCTGTCCAAGCAGGCAATAGCCTGGCCATATTGGTGCTCAAGGACAAGGCAGGAA
>NW_008596938.1:0-8498 GCF_000691845.1 Merops nubicus | reverse complement strand
GAATGCCTTTTCTACAAGCAGTAAAGCTGCATCAGTACAGTGGGGCAACCCAGGGGAAGTACACTTTGCTTTCAGCACTACCTTTAGCTCAGCAGAGCTATGACCTTAAATCTCAGTGTTGAAGACAACAGAGTTAAGCATTTTTCTTTTATTTTTCTTGTTTGTTTTGTTGTTTGTTTTTGTTTGGTTGGTTGTTTTTTGTTTTTTTTTTTTTTTTTGTGGGGGGGTTTTTGGGTTTGGTGGTTTTTTTTTTTTTTTTTAATTTTATTTTATTTTTTAATTTTATTTTTGTTTTGTTTTGTTTTTAGGGGAAATTCCATATTAAGTATTTTCAGTATTTTTTTTTTCTTAGATTTCTTAATTTTTTAGGATTGCTCAGATTAAATACTTTTAAGATTTTTTTTTTTTTTTTTTATGCCTCTCAGTACACTACAGTAAGTCTAATACTACGGTTATGGCTTCATCTAAACTGGGGGAAATTGGAAACTCTCCTGTTTCCTTCATATGATTACTGCCCTGTTGACACTCTAGACATCACTCAAATGCTTTAGGATTTTCCTTGCCCAATCAAATGTCATGATTTCCACTGCTAGGTATCACATTCCAGTAATCTTCCAGCCTTTACAAATGGGGAAGGTGGATTACAAAGTAAATTATGGACTGAGACTGGCCCACAGCTCTGGGCCCATTTAATATCAAATTAATCCGTATCCTTTAGAAACAGTTGCCTCCTCTAAACCCTGATTGTTTAAAAAATGGCGTTTATACTCTTAATGGTTAAAAGACTATAATGAGATTTTGTCACACAGCACTAAGACAGAAAAGTAAGTATTTTTTTAAAAAAAATAATATCTGCTCTTTGACTTGTTTAACTTCAGGTGTGATTACATGTGAGATTCAATGGGAACTTGGCATGATTTGCTTTGACATTGCTTAAAGGCACATCTTTATAGAGTCATAAAAGCATAGAACCATAGAATGATTTGGGTTGGGAGGGACCTTTATAGATCATCTAGTCCAATCCCCCTGCCATGGACAGGGACATCTTTCACTACATCAGGTTGCTTCAAAACCATGCCCAGCCTGTAACCAGTATAGATACCAAGTGTTTCACTGAACCAGATTGAAGCAATTCTGTGTTATTATGCCCTGTGTAGTGTGAAGGTAGGTTTGAAGGCTGTACAACAAAACATAATGCTTTAATTCACCTTTTCAACAACAACATGGTTCTAAAAATATAAAAAGGCTCAAAGAGAATTAATATGAATTAAACAGTGAAATGCTCAAAAAATTGCAAAGACTTTTATCATGTCAAGTTTATAATGATTTCATATGTTGATCTAGTCTATGAAAACCCCACCTTAATTTAATGAGAGCTTTATATAAACTTTAAAAAGTATGAAATTAATAACAGTTCATAGACATTAATTTGGCATACATGTATAATTTTACAAACATTATCAGTATTCCTTTTTATGTGTGAACAACTCTTCTTTGCACTTCAGTTAGATAACCATTAATGCTGTGGAATTAAATAACTCCAGTTCTGATTAGGAAATATAGTGGCATGAAGATAGGGGTTAAAAAATCAACACTGAAATATTTTCTGAAAAAAAAAAAAAACACATACAGGTAAACTTAGGACATAGGTGATAGCCTTCTGGAAAACTGACCTCAGGTAATTACACATTTTGCTTTCTTGCACTTGTATGCAAGGATTATGGTAAAGATCATTACAGTAACATAAAGGAGTAGAAGTGTTTTTCAAGATTCTGTTTTTGAACTTTGTTTAATTTTTAAGGACTAAATATCTGATTCAGTTTAAACCAAAGGCTGTATTCACAATATTTCTGAGTTGTGCAAAATTTGCAAACAATTATTTTTACCTTTACAAATGCTATTACTTTCATCTGATGTTCAAAACAGAATCAATGCACCCTTTCTTCTGGTTTACAGCCAAAATTTCCATCCTCTTTTCTTCTTATTTAATGTAAGTCACTATGGATTCCAGGATATTTTAATATTGGAATTTCTTAAAGGAGGTGCTTTGGCATCTTTTGCAGCTTTTTTACATACTGCTAAAGCAATCTTAACCTCTTTGGTGTTTTGTTTTTTTGTTTGGTTTTTTTCTAGACATGTATCTTCTGCGTTGGTCTTGTAAAAAAATAAAACATTCAGGTTATATGAAAACTACAGGTGTAGAATATGAAAAAAATGAGACTCCCATTCCTACCAACCTGAGAAACAATCCTATGAAAGTCAAGGTGGGTCCATCATATCTAAGCCACAGTTACTTATGGCTAAGCACAATGATAATAAAATTGCAATGAAAGCCTCAAGGTGAAGTTGCTTCTTTGAACTTCTAAACCTGATTTTCAGAGTAATGAATTTCATCAGTCTTTAAGTCAGAGAGGAAGTTACCAGGATGCTGGTATGTGTTCATTTAAGTCCTTCATTGCATTTGAATTTCAGATCAGTGAAGGTCCATTCTTAAAGGGCAAATACATGTGTATTATGTATGTATAAAGGTGTTTTATTCTCTTTCACTGAAATGAATGACAAAACTTCCACTGACCTCATTAACAGAGCATTCAAATTTGTAAATCGGCTTGGAGTAGAACATGTCTCAAAACAAGGTCTCCTTCAGGTGTCTCATCTAATAAGGCCAACATAACAAATGCAACAACAAAAGAGAAATAAGAGCAACAACAAAATTACATTTTCAGGACACGTGGTTGATTTCTGTTGACTACATAAAACACTTGAAAAGATACTTAATTTTCAATGATTCCTTCCTCCATCCTTAGAAACTGAGTCTTTGAGGTATCTTCAAGTAGTCACCCCACATTTAGGTTAACTGAATATGGTTGGCCCATATGCTCAAATTCAGAATATTCAGTTGTCAATTTAACTACAAAACTTTTCACTAAGGTGACAGGTTGGATTGATGGGCCAAGGCCAGTATGTATGAGGTTCAAATAGACCAAGTATTGGGTGCTGCACTTAGGCCACAAAAACCCCATGCAGTGCTACAGGCTCGGGGAACAGTGGCTGGAATGCTGCCTAGCAGAAAGTGACCTAGGAGTACTGATCAACAACCAGCTAAATATGAGCCAGCAGTGTGCCAAGGTGGCCAAGAAGGCCAGCATCACCCTGGCTTGTATCAAAAACAGTGTGTTGGGCAGAAGTAGGGAAGTGTTTGTGCCCCTGCACTCAGCACTGATGATGCCACAGCTTGAGTACCGTGTTCAGTTTTGGACACCTAGGTGCAAGACAGATGTCAAGGCACTGGAGTGCATCCAGGGAGGGACACTAAGATGGTGTAAGGTCCAGAACAGGAGTCTTATGAGGAACAGCTGAGAGAACTGGGGCTGTGTAGTGTGAAGAAAAGCAGGCTGAGGAAAGATCTTATCACTCTTTGCAACTGGGAAGTGGTTGAATCACCATCCCTGGATGTGTTTAAAAGTCAAGTAGATATGCTGTTTAGGGACATGGTTTAGCAGTAGACTTGGCAGAGTTAGGTAAATAGTTGGACTCGATGATCTTAAAGGTCTTTTCCAACCACAATGATTCTATGATTCCAAGGACATGAAGTTATCTGGAGCTGAACGATGTGTATTTTCATTGGCGTGACTGACATTGAATGTGCTGAAACTTCAGCCTTGATAGTGAATGTAGTTCTGCCTATACCTACCTCTGAGCTATTAAGCTATACCAGAGAACTATATGTCCCAGCTCATGTGCATAAAAGTTACATGTATAAAAGCTTAAACTGAAGAAATATATAATCAGAAATTTGTTTAAATGAGAAGTGAAAATAGACCCAGAAAGCTTTGAAATCAAACACATGAACGAGAAGCAGTGACATGCAGATGGTTATGTAATATTTTGCACATGAAGAAAAAAAAGAACCAAGGTAATAAAATAAGGCAGGGAAAATAATTGAGAAAGGAGAATTTTTAATGAGTCTCCAAGCTTTTTAGCTGGGCTAGAGTATATACATGTCTTCATTCTAATGAAAAAAATGAATAATGAAATTGTCTGTGACATTAAACATAATACACAAAATCTGTTAAAGGTGAAGAGGTTGACTCCCATCTTGATTCTCCTAATGAAACACCATTGTCAGGTTCACTGTGAACTATATATGACCCTAAATCTTGTGGGAGCAGGACAGGGAAGAAGGATCAATCTAAATTTTCCATCTTCAATGGATTTTGAAATACTGGGTTATATTTCACAACACAGACTTTTTAAAGACTGAACATTCATTTAGTTAGCAGTCTCAAAAAATATAGGTATATACATAATTATACTTGCCAGAAAATTGAAACATTTTGGTTTAATTGTTGCCTCTTGAAGAGTAATACATCACAAAGAAGAAAGATGAAATAACTGGTTTAAATCAATGACATTGCAGTCAAGCTTATAAAACTGGTGTTTGTTTTTTTTTTTTTTTTTTGGTTCTCCAGGAACCAATCCTTTGGGTAATGTATTCTGAAAATAATAGAATAAGTATTCTAGATGGGTGCTATTTTAAGGTACAGAACAAGAAGATATTTTCATGAGTTTATATGGTGACTGCAATAATGATATTTTGCAAATTACCTTTAATCTTGCAGATTTAAATGAAACCACATTCTTACTCCTGTTGTACCTAGGTGATAAAATCCATTTGAGCAGAAAAATAATTAATGTGAAAAAAAAAATCATAAATTCAGAGGAACAATCTTACAACATAGTTCTGAGATGAGGAGCTTGCTCAAACTGTTTGACATTGAAGAGAACTGATGAGAAATCACAAGGAGAGATGGATGAGATTTGTTGATGGAAATTACTGATCCAGAGGCACATGAAGTTCTGGTGAATTTATTCACAGTTTGTCTTAAAAAGAGTATAAAAGCAAGGTGAAATGATTGATGTATTGTTCTGCTCAGATGTATTAATTTTTACAAATTTATAAACTCTTTCAGTAAGATAAAAAGTTCATTCTTTAGACCCAGGATGAAGAGAAAGGATGTCTCCTTGTGGCTACTGATCTGTGCCAGTGACTGGGGTAGACAACTTTAGGCTTGATATCGTGGTATTGTTGGGCAGCCAAGCTATTGTGAAAGTGAAAACGAGATCCTGGCTCTTACAGATGAATGCTGTCAGATCTTATTGCAGGAGTTCGAGGTGCCCTGAACCCTGAGTTTCTGTCCTGCCTTTCTGACAGAGGTCAGTGCCCTTGCAGTGCAGTCAGAACAAAGGAACAAGTGTTGTCTGGCCCCCATGTCCCGCACATTTAGATCATGTACACTCTCTATCAACAGCTGAAGCTAGGAAGTCAGAATCTGTACTGCTAGATCAGTGTTCATTTTTATTGACTGCTGCAGGAAAAGTGCAAAAAAGCACCACCGGAAACATCTGGAACAGAATTGGAAGGGTTTATCTGTGAAAATCTTTGCCATGGTGCAACTATGAAATGGAACCACATTGTTAAGTTTCACTGAATTTAAATCTTTGAGAGGTATATTATGCTTTTTATTGAGACAGGCACAATGAGTTTACTTACATTATGCAGTAATTTCTGAAATCTCATATAGCATGAAAGGTTTGTGTCTTCCAGAAATGGTTATTTTACTCCATGTGTCAGTATTCTATTCAGGTTAAAAAACACTGCCTCATCAGTCTACTACTAAGAGTTTCAAAATTTTCCTACATATTTTCTTGAAATACACACAAATAGAGGGAATATATTTTTGTTAACTGAAAAATCCATCTGCAGAAACATCCAGGAACGTGTATTTTCTTTTCTGACAATTATTTTACTTGGAATAGTAAAGGGATAAAAACCATGTTTCTAATAACAAAGTGTGCTTGCAGAAGGATGGATTTTAGGAAGTCTTTCCTATTTCTCTACTATTAAAGGAAAACATTTTCTAGTACATGTGAACCAATTTAGGTAATAAGCAATGAAAGTTATAGATACAGTAAAAAGTTGCAAATTTAAAACCAAACTCCTGCAACTTTAAATCATAGTGAATTAAATCCAGATTGTATAGTGCTTTCAGCTTGTAAGAGTACTGAACAAGGACCAACAGCCAGTTGTAATTTTTCTAGCAGAAGTGAAGCTTCGTTGGAAAATGAAAAATTCTGAAGCCCTAAATATTATGCTTGAAATAAAATATCTCAGATTCATCAACTTCTGCTGAACAGTAGGCAGCAGATAAAGATCTGGAGTCCTGGTGAGAAGTCACCTGCCACTCTGATTATCTGGTTGGTTGGCAAGGCAGTTCTTGGAGGACCATGGAAGCACAGGCTGATCAGTGAGGAATTTCCACTGATGGGTGCGTTTGTGCTGCTCCACACACTTGGCCCATTCATTTGTAGCAAGTGACAGCTTAGGGACATCTCTTATTCCTTCATTTCTAAGTTCTCTTTTATTTTTCTTGTGGAGTTGTATTAGTTTGGTTTCTGGTAAGTACATATCAGGGGAATTTAAAACTTCTAGATTACAGCCAGGAGGTTTTTGATTTCTTTTGTTTTAACTTGCATCTAGGTGTGTGTAGAAAAACATTCTGCTAGAAGACTGTGAGCCCCTCTCCTCTATTTATTTTTTTTCCTTTTATAAGGTAAAAGTTGAATTTCCACAGCCATGTTACATATTAAAATAATGATTTCTCACCACTAGGTAGAGAAAATACCATATTGCATTTCAACTCAAACATACTCAGTTTAGAATTTCAATCTGCTGTTTTGTGATATTCAGGGAGAGTGTTGCATCTTTATGGCAGATATTTTGGTGCAAAGCCTTTTATTTATCCCTTTCCAAAGACACAATCATAAGCCACTTTTCCTTCTGTCTACTTTCATTAAATCACCTTATTTGAAAACAGCACCAACAAATCACCTAAACACCCTGCTTTCTCTTAGAGAATTAGCATTTTTCCTTTGATGTGGCTCAAAGTAGGAAACTACTTTAATGAAAGACTCAGCCAATTTCTGCTATTGCATTGACATCAGCTTCACAAAACTGCTTTGTACTGGCCTCTTCAGCCAAATGTTAGCTTGGCATGTTTCACAAAAGAGAACGAGGCACAGGTATAGCTTCAGCAAGAGTCTGTCCTGAGATCTGATACACTAAAACAATTTTTCAGGTCATAAATAGCAGAGGGTGTTTTTGGACAAAGACAGGACACGAAGAAACCTTTGACCTACATATTTAAAATTTATTAACAGAAGAATGATTAAAGACAGGGATGGAATCCTAAGAGCTTGACAGACCCATTGCTCCTGCCAAAAAATCTTTACACCACCTGGTATATCCTATGGATATCCAAGATGCTATGGCAGAGAGTAAAGCTCAGCTTCAGAAGCAGAAAGCTTTCTCCATGTATGCCTGCATACTACAATCTTATTGCATGGATAGTCAAAATGTGATGCAAAAGCTGGGTTTTTAAATCCAAATAATATTTAACAAAACACATCTAATGCTCTAAGACATAGTCAAGTATAGATTACAATAGAAATGCTGTTTTGCCACAACGTATTTTGTGTATTTTGCAACTTGTTGCAATTTCAAGGCAGTTCTGATCTACAAAATAGAGGCAGGCTTAGCTAGAGAAAATTTAAGACCTATATATAACACTTTCTATTGTGATCATTCTTTTCAAGAAGCCAATTGAACTCTTCATGAGTAGAAACATTCAATGTCTGTGTGAGTATATTAGAAAGGAATAATAAGTAAGCTGCATCATTGTATTAAGAAGCAGTTAGAAACAAAAAGGTTTACCTGGTGTGGCAACACTTTGGCTTTTATGTAAGTCAGTTCTGAACAGCTGTCTGTTTCTCACACAGCGTCTAGGGAAGGTAGTAAGGTTCCAGGACTTCCTTTCATATGTCTTTTTCCCAAAGCATACCTAGAAAATGTGTATGGAGCATGCTCTCCTGCTCTCTGATCAGGGACCATGTTCATGTAAACAAACTTAGTGATGAAATGGTGATGAAGTCCCCATTCTGGCTCCTGGCATGGCTTTGCAACACAACGACAGAATCCAGCAGTTCATACCAAAATCCATGCCTGATTAGGCAGCTTGATTATATTTCACTGGTATTTCTGTGCAAATATTCTCTGCTAATATTTGGCTGTGATTTCGAAAGGAAAAAAGAAGTAACTGTTAGCTATAGGGTGCTTGTTGCTATAAAACAAATAAACTTTCTTCAAAGTCTGTAACTGTTCCCACAATAAACAGTAACTAAATATTTCACTATCCTTGAAGTCCTATTGTTCCATTTAGAAGAAGCCTTGGGTGTTATGTGTCTCAAGAAGAGATGTAGGAGTTGCACTTTTGCAACTCCTAGCAATCAGACAAACTAGTATAAGAATTCAGCCAGCTGTTCTCTAATGTACAATCAGGACTAACAGAATAGTATTTTGCATCAAACCTAGTATTATCTTTGGCATACAATCCAAAGGTTCAGATTTTACACCTGTGTCACGAACCAAGGGATGGAAA
>NW_008596937.1:19152-36047 GCF_000691845.1 Merops nubicus | reverse complement strand
ATTTTCAAAAAGGGAAAAAAGAAAGACCTGGGAAACTACAGCCATCCTCCTGAAGGCTCTGCTAGGGCACATGGAAAATAGAGAGGTGATTGCTGGGAATGAATATGACTTCAACAAGGGCAAATTGTGCATGACAAAATTGGTTGGCTTTTATGATGCAGTTAAAGCATCGGTGGATAAGAGAAGAGCAACTGACATCTTTTACCTGGGCTTGTGCAAAGCATTTGATACTGTCTCATGTGACATCCTGGCCTCTAAATTGAAAAGATGGATTTGATGGATGGACTACTCAAAGGATAAAGAATTGTCTGGATGGTCACACTCAAATAGTTGCAGTCAGTGGCTTGATGTCCAAGTGGAGACCCATGATGAGTGCTGTCCCTCAGGGGTACTGGGACCAGTGCTATTTAACATCTCTGTTGGTGACATGGACAGTGGCACTGAGTGCACCCTCAGCAAGTCTGCATCTCACACTAAGCTGTGTGGTGTGGTCAACACCCTGGAGGGAAGGGATGCCATCCAGAGGGACCTTGACAGGCTTGAGAGGTGGCCCCATGCCAACCTTATGAAGTTCAACACTGCCAAGTGCAAGGTCCTGCACCAGGGTCAGGGAATCCCAAGCACAAATACAGTTTGGGCAGACTATGGATTGAGAGCAGTCCTGAGGAGATAGACCTGGGGGTGCTGGTTGATGAAAAACTCAACATGAGCCAACAATGTGTGAGTGCAGCCCAGGCGGCCAACTGTATCTTGGATTGCATCAAAGGAAGTGTGGCCAGCAGGTCAGGGGAGGTGATTCTCCCCCTCTACTCTGCTTTCATGAGGCCACACCTGGAGTACTGTGGTCAGCTCTGTGGCCAGCTCTGGAGCCCCCAACACAAGAAGGACATGAACCTGTTGGAGTGGATCCAGAGGAGGACCACAAAGATGACTGGTAAGCTGAATCACCTATTCTATGAAGAGAGGCTGAGAGCTGGGGTTGTTCAGCCTGGAGAACAGAAGGCTCTGGGGAGACCTCAACACAGCCTTACAGTATCCGAAGAGGGCCTACAAGAAAGCTGGGGAGGGACTTTTTATGAGGGGTTGTAGTGATAAGATGAAGGATAATGGGTTCAGTCTGGAAGAGAGTAGATTTAGATTAGAATTCCTAGAATTACCTCCCTGTGAGGAAGGTGAGATACTGGAATAGGTTGCCCAGGGAAGCTGTGGATGCTTTATCACTGTCTATGTCCAGACCAGGCTGGATGGGACTTTGAGCCACCTGGTTTAGTGGAAGGTGCCCTTCCCATGGCAGGAGGGTTGGAACTAAATGATCTTTTAGATCCCTTCCAACTCAAACCATTCTACGATTCTATGTTTTTCTATTATTTCTGTAGAAAGAAGTGCAACTAATTTTGGTTAGTGCTACATTAAAATGGATGGAAGTTTAGAGAAATAAGAATAATTTTTTTTTATCTACTCTGTGGAATGCATAAGCCATATAATAATAATTTAAAAAATAAAAAGGGTGGGAGTACATTTTCCTAAGCCTTTACACACATATAAAGTCTTGCAAATTCTTGCTCATGAGTATTACTTGCACTAAGTTGACTAAAGATGCCAAGCAGGGATAGAATATTCAGTTTGAAAATATAAATCATCAAGGGATGGATAGTCTCTGGCACTCCCTTGGGTTTGTATTCTTTGTTGTATCTCAGTGGACTGCTGGGATTGATGCTCAGACAACACACCGGTTTTCTGTACTTCTCCAGACTTGCATATGAACTTCCTAAATGCATATTTGAATGAGTCAGAAACAGTAATACATTCTCCTTATATTTCCATCCTGCATGAGGAATCAATTATGTTCTTTACTCAAATGTTTTCCATTTCAATAAGCAGAACTGATTTTTTTTTTTTTTTTTTTTTTATATTTCTTCCAGAAAAATCTGGAAAATATTCCAGTATATAAAATAAAACCAAACTAAAGTAAAACAAAATACATTCAAGAGACACTTGAAAATTGAAGCTCCTGCACCTGTGTACTAAACACAGTGAAGGTTTTGTAGGAAAAACCTAAAAGTGAAACATTTTCCTGGACTCTCCCTGCTCAGGCAGGAAGGAGGGAAATACAGGGGACATTAATCGCTACACATAAGGCAATGTGAAAACTCTTCCTCCAGAAACATTACGTTTGAGGTTAAAATAGAAAATAAAAATTCTGCTTATTAGTTCAATGGGAAATGGTGCAAAGCAGCCATTAAAGAATAAAAAAACATAGCTTTCTATAATTTTTTTTTTTTCTGTTCACTTATAATTACTCTCTAGAGTTAGCTGGTTAATTAGCTTCCCTCCTTATTTGACTGTACATGACAAATGAAGAAACATTCGTTAGGCAGCAGATATCAGGACAAAGATAGTACCCAAAATGATGCACATACATACTGTGTCTCACATGGAGACATACATTTGCACAAACACAAATTTCTTTACACCCAAGGAAGCAAATGGAATCATTTAGTGTTACTCCGCTTATTTTCTAAAAAAAATACAAAATTCAAAATGCAAGCACCAAGTTGCATTGCTTCAAAACAGACTTTACCCTTATTTCTGTCTTCTGAATATAAAAAGCTAGGAGAAGACACAGTAAGTTCCTATTTAACATGAAAACTTAAAATTATTGCAAGAAGAAATATCAGCCTTCCAGTGACTGTTATTTCATAAATATTTTAATGTAATATAAAGGGAAAAGTTGATGAATATTTTAATTTTACATGAGAAACAAATGACAGTTGTAAGAAGGAGAACAATGCCTCAAAAGAAAATATTTTAGGGGAAAAAAATAGCCCAAGCTTTCAGATGTATTATGCTTTGTGGAACTGAAAAACAGATTTTAGAGTAGTAAGTAACATATTACCTGTAAAGGTGGAGTGGTGGTGGTGTGGTGATGTAACATGACAAAGCTTTGAGGAAAAGAATAGCTGGACTGTAGTACAAACTCTCTTACAGCAGACAGGTAGTACTCAATATTTAAAATATGAGTGCCTTCAAAATACTTGTCCAAATGCAATTACAGGTCATCAAGCAACTATCATTCCTGTACCTCCCTTGCAATAGCTCAATTTTCGTGTGCTGAAAGACTGCTCTGACAGTCAGCTATCTACCTTTTGTTTATTGCTCTTGCTCCACTACAGCTAATTCAGATGCTGTGTCACTTCTCATGTAAATATATACTTTTCACGTGTCTTAACTGCCAGGTACATTTATAATGCTTTCTAGGACATCAGAATTATTAGGTAATAGGAAAATATCATTCAGCCTAGGTCTCACTTGCAGAAACAGCAGTTTGGTTTTCACACTGTCAATTAATGAGTGAAGAACATCATTTAGGCAATATGAAGTTGCCTGCAAACCTCAAATCTGTAAAGTGGATTATGACTGTTCAAAAAGCTGTATCTTCATGGAGATATTATCGAACTGCTGTCTGATAGTAGAAAAGCACATCTCAGGACTTCTGTGAATGAATAAGTCATCCCCATCACAGCAAGCAATATTATCTGCTCGTTCAATTTTGGTCTACTGTTTGGTATGCCAGATAGAAAATCTTGATAGCACTGTTTTCCATTGTGTGTTTTCCTTTATCAAAATAGCTCAGTCTACAGCCCTGTTTTCTGAGAAATGCAAAGACATCAAAACCATTTTAAAATTAACTCTGGGACTACCTAGAAATGAACATTAGAATACCATGTTAAAAGCAATAGCCATCAAAAAACCCACAAAACATAATTAAGGATTCTTGGAATTAAATTGTAGAGAATTAAATAAAGACTCTCCTCATTCAATGACTTACAATTTTAAAACATTTATAATGAAATAACAATAATAATTATAATAGATTATAGTAACAATAATAAGAATAATATGAAGAACTGATGATTAAAAAAGAGAGACAGGACATACTTCTTGAGTTATTCTGGGAGTGGTTCTGTTGCCCAAACGTAGGTGTCCTGTGCTGCTTGACAGACGCAGGGCTATCTTGCCTGTTCTCCAGCTGCTAATCCAGACAGTCTCAGGCCTCCCACAGGTCCTGTGTCATGTCTGTCAACTCTGTGCAGATCTCTTGGCTATATTAAAGCATCTTCCAAGGCATTAGATATCTGAGCAACTGAATGAATTTTAAATAAAAGCTGCCAAAAGAAAGTTCTATAAACTATACATTTTTGTTTGTCTGTTTCCCTCTGGGGGGACTGTAAAAACATTTACCATCTACTACCCTTAAAAACCAGATTATTTTATATTTAAACATACTGTCTATATTTCTCTTCCTGAATTGTAAAGGTTAGTTTGTTGTTTGATTTTGGCCTACAACAATATTCTTAACTGCCAAATTATTTTGCAGTGTGGAAAATCTTTTTCTAAGACTCTAGCAATTCGGAATAGCTGTTTGTCAAATCTGGACTTCTGCTTGATCCTGTTCTTTATACATTATTTCCTCTATGCATTCTTCCTGAATTGGAGGTTGGATGAGGATTTTTATGTTTTCAAACAGCTGTCGAACAACAGACAACACTGGTTAGCGAATATTAATCTTAGGTTAAATTTAATCTACTAACACATGCATAGAATCTTTATAACAAAAACCAACAAACAACAACAACAACAAAAAGACTAAAAAGGTGGAATGAAGCCTTGTTTAACATACCAAACAAACAAACAAACAAACAAATGACACTGGAAATCTAATATATTCTTCAAAGTGCCAGATCTTATCCAAATCAAGAGAGGAGTAAAAGGGAATTGCTTGCCTCTTCAGCAAGGATTTATTTCTCACTTGACTTGGCCGAAATACAGACGGGAAAGAGAACAAGATCCTGAACTGATATACGAACTTATAGCTCCACCAAATTCAAAAGAATAAACAGATTTCACAGCATCTGAGGATTAGCCCTCAAGAGATCAAAACATAACAATTTTCACCCCTGAAAAAAAAAAATTCTACCTTTAAATTCTGCTCTACTAGAGTTTCTACAAATAAGACAGATGGTCTGAATATAGGATCACATTAAGCACTGGTTTGAAAGAACTTCTTTCTTGCAGCAAGCAGATTTGTCCCCCAGTACTGCAACGGTTACATTGAGACAAATCAATTAATCAGAAAATTTCTTTGCTTTAGGGTGATACCTCTCCAGTCATTACTCTGCTTCCAAGAACTTTACAGTTGGTTGAGAAGACATGCAAATTTTCCCATAAGATTGCACTGTAAACATTTTTTAATCTTTTGTGCAGGTCTACACAGACTAAATTACCATATAAAGTATTGTTTGTATTGGGATGAAATAACTTACACCACATAAAATAATCATTCCTTCAAAGGCAAATTTGCAAGGAGTCTGAGGCTTAACAGCTGTATCATGAATTCCCAGTGAAGACAGAAGTCATACTGCTATGGCACATAAACCTATTCGTGTTCACTACATTATTTCCAATGGGAAATATCCATGAGCCACAAAATGACTCTAACCATTTTTAGTGTGGTTGTTGTGCAAAATAATCATAAAATAAGTTCTGAAAATATGTTCAGGATTGCTTCGCTTGTTGTTGTAACTTGTTTTTTTCTTTCTATTTCAGATATCTTTCTTTTTCTTGATTATTTTCTTTTCCTGTAGCTTTCTCTTTTCTGGTATAATTCATGAATTCTCAGTGAAACATGCTTTCAGCTGCATGATCTAAGTTAAGACCTACCTCACCAATTCAATGGTGGTTTGCAGACCACCCGTAGAGGTAGGGTCTGCTAAACAAATCAAAAGATAAACTAATAAACACAGCAAGAGAGGATGTCCTTATATTTTTTTTTTTTCCTTTCCCACATGACCATAAGGTGCTGAGAGTCTAGTTTACTCCTGACCCAAATGCAGAGATTACTAAAGCAACTGATTAGATTGCACCAGGGCAGTAGTTGGTTTATTTCCCTACTGAAAGTAAACCCAGATTAGCAGATTGGTGCTCCACAGACATAGGACTTCAGTTGTATGGGCCAAAGTGGGAAGCAGCCTATGTCTGCCTTTAAGACATCTTACTTGATGCTTGTAATTTTTTTTCTGTGCCTAAAAAAGTAAGATACAAAGAAAAATCAGGTATTTTTACTCCTAATCATTTGCCGTTTTCTTGTTAAAAAAAGTTTTTGGTCTTTGTTCTCCTTTTCCTTTTAATGAAGTTAAAACTTCTCTGGTTTTAAACTAACCAGTGTGTCTTTATTACAGTATATCCTAAAAATATTATATTCTTTAGGTGTCATAGATCTCAGTGCAGCCCTATTGCCAACTGGCAGTATTGTCTCAGTATTTCAAAAAAAGGTGTATTTTTTTTTTTCCAGCTCAGTGTCCTTCTAGTTTGAGGGACATGATCTGTGCTTATAATGCCTAAGCCTGGCTGTGCTCTACTATGTAAATGCCTAAGATGTGGGATAAGGCTCAGACTGACACACAGATGCCTCTTTTCTTATTTATTCTACAAAATAATTTACTTCTCTCTAAGAGAAATCAACCAGTCTTCAACAGACACCATTTCCTAATGCTGTTACATAGAACAGGTTAGTCCCAAAGAGAGTTTGTGAAATTTGTGAGCCTATCTCTTGAAGTAAGAAACATTTTTAGGTGATTTTTGAGAACACTCAATATAAACAAAACTCCTTGTTTCCATTATAATTTTCTTCCCTTACAGCAATATATATTTTTTTTAATATAGTCTTAAATTTTAGACTTAGCTCTGCATGTCTTCATCTATTTATGCTGCACAGTTTATTATACGATAAAAATTTCAAAATCAGCTCTTTCAAAATTCTGTCAAATACATCAGGAGTCTGACAAAACTTTTCTTGAAAGTAAAAAGAGATATTAAAAAGTTTATAAACATTAGAATCACTTTTTGAAGTGCAGCAGACTGCTAAACAAGAAACAATTGTACCTAAGACAAGAGCTGGATGAAAGGATGTGTTAAACGAAATATAATGTTCAAAGCCTACAGGTAAACCCAGTTACTGGATACTTTCTTTGTCCTCTCTTCGTACAGCCAGGGCAGTCACAGGTGTGCACATAAGAAAACTCATCTATTTCATTATGATACAAAAGCCTAAAATACATGAAGAAAGAAGAAATGTCAGAAAATACAAACACAAATCCTGCAATCTACTTGAAGGGTTAGTATCCTTGGAGATCCATGTGTACCATATCTTTGTTTTTAACATGGTTTGTTGGTTTTGGTTTTGTTTTTAAATTCACAAACAAAACACGTTTTCTCTAGTTTCCCATATAATGCAATGCAATCCGATGCAGATGCAGTTTAAGATTCAAAGACAAACGTTTATCATTCTGATTTATGCATCCCTTCCGTTAACAAAAACTCAGAACCGGAACAGAGTTACAAACTGCTGATCATGCATGAACCAGAAAATAATTAATTCTTCTAAATAGAAAATGTTCAACTTTCAGATATTAAAATATAAGGAAATAAGCTTCTACCTTTGATTTTACAGAATTTTGCTGCTTAATACATAATTAAAATCAAACCAACCAAAAACCTCTTAATGTAACAGTAAGTATTATATACTCCTGTTAATGGATTTTTGTTGCTGTTCTCGACTCACACACATTACAATTTAAATAGAAGTTGTATCTATATTTTACAATCTCTTGGTAATTAAAAAATAAGAGGATTCAGAATGAAGGTTTCTGTCCTTTGGTGTTTATACTGCCTACAGAGAAATTACTCAAACCTTAAAATTTAGAAGAAAATTACATTTAGTCCTTAAGTTCCCAGATGTGACAACGTTTATCTGGTTGTGGTGAACAAGATACCATTTCCTTGTAATCAATCTATCTTCTGCCTTAAAAACAAACAAGCAAACAAAACAACCAAACAAACAAAAACAAACAAACAAACAAACAAACCCACACAATTTGGAGAATTTTTTTCAGAAGTCAAAATAGACCCTATACAACTAAAATGGTGCAAAGCAAAATTATCTTTGCAATGGACCATATCAAACAAATTGGTACGCATGTCTTCCCTGCTGTTCTAACACAGGTGATTTTGGCACTGTCCCCAACCCCACACAAACATTACACCTCAGCTTACTAAGATAAATCATTCAATGGAATTCCTTTGAAGGAATGTGAAAACATGCTATGTGTGAATGGGACTACAAATGCTATTTTATTTTTTTCTTTTTACTAATTTTGCTTACTTTGTTCTAATAAGTAGTTTATTTGTATGACATAACTACAGGCAGAATGACTTTCTTATCAGCAGTATCATTTGTACAGACTTTACAGCTTGTATATCAAGGATTTCCATAGGCCAAAGCAGACACTGTTCTATTTTGTTAAAATGTGGACAACATGGCCCTATACACTGGATAGTATCAGTCTCAATATGGTGCTGCTGGACTCAACAATTGGCTATAATTTTGCCCAGGACTGACAAAATACTTCATTCCATTATACTCGCAATAATGCTGCTGTATTGGGGAAAAAAAAAATTCCATTGCTGTGCTCCCATATCTGCTTTCCAGACATTAATGAAGAGGATGACAAAAAAGGCTAGTGAGATATCAATATCAATTAAAGCTGCTGAATGTCAGAGTATTCTGTTATTCACTTAAGGGTAGAAAAATCTCATGACAGCAATTCATTTGCACTCCTAGTATAAAATACATAGGGGTTTCTAGCTGATAATGTTTACTATTTTCTGTCACATTAAGAGGAAATTATAATCTTCTGCTGGCTGGAAAGGATAGTAACCAGGTAATCAAACCTGTGTTAACAGGATAAGAAAGTAAAAAGCAAAAACCAAACATAGTTATGAAAATAATCCAAAACAAAACAAAAGCACCCTGAAATTTTGATAAATGTTTGATGTTTTAAATAAATATCTACCACGATGTGACAATATACTTAATAGTTGTCATTCACAATTCTATAAAAGGAGGACAAATGTTTGCCAGAATATATGACCTTGAAAAAGATCACACTGAAAATCTTTAACTTAATTAATATAAAAGATCAAACTAAATTCCTTTTCACCTACTTTCTAGATTTATTAGAAAGAAAAATGGGAAAAAGGGCCAAAAATAGTAACCAATAGAAAAAGTTCTATTTAACAAAGCAAAATTCAGCAGCAAGATTGTTTTGACAGCTATACTGCATTTCTTTTTAAAGAAAATGTTCTTAATTAACAGTGTAGCTGGTTAAGTGATATTTGATGACTATTACTGATCCACATAGATTATTACAGAACTGATCATAAATAAGAGTGATTTACATTTACTACATTATTCTTTAGAGGCCTCATGTAACTTTAAAGAGTTGTTAAATTACATTTTAGAATTGATTTTTTTTCCCCAAATTAAGATGAAAATTTAACCTAAGATGAAAGAGCTATGATTTGTATCAACACCTCTCCATGATTCCAGTATCTCCAGATTACATAGGCAAAGATACTCTGCAAATTTCAAGTTCAAGAATGAAGATTTCCTATAATCTTCAGCTGACAAACAATTAATGCAACATGAACAAGATAGTTCACATGCTGTTTACATTGAAGTTTAAATAGCAGTGACTAATGATATATAAGTGTATGTATATCTGTGTTGATTTGCTAAGAAGACACCATCTTCAGATAAGATGGGAGAGGAAAATAACTTCAGGATAATTTATTGACTTCCATTTCAATTTTTGCATTAACGAGTGGGAAAGTTGGGAGGTTTTGCCTCTTTTGGCATTGTTTTGGTTTGTCTGTTTTTTGGTTGCTTTTTTTTAAAGACTGACATATAATGCAGAAAAGAAGAACAGGATACATACTGATTTTGAGGGCAAAAGATTCCTTTAATTTCCTTCCAAGTACACTATGAGAAAATACAGCATTAGTAATAAAAACTTTCTAAAGGCTATAGATGTTATCCACACAATGGAACTGCAAAGATGAATTGTAACTCTAGAGCAGGAAAAAAAAATGCAGAAACCCCATGCTTGTACAGAGGCACAGAGTTAAGAGGGAGCAAATATTCTGAAGAGAGGAAAACAAGGTAATGTTAGCATCAGAAAATGAAATATGCATCTGCATGCATTATATTTTTTTGTAACAGCATAAAGGCCAGATGATGTCAAAGCAAGAGGATTTACAAGGCTCAAAAAAATCCAGTGTCCCAAGAATTTAGCATTAGTTAGAAATTAAAATAAAATTTGTTCTTATTTAAAACTTCCTATTTCATATAACATTCATTTAGCTATTAATTCCACTAGCTACAGTTTTCGTATTAATATGAAAATAAACCTATATTTTTCTCCTCAGCAATATTCCTAAATTATTTTTGTTCAAATATCTGTAACATTCTGGCTTAATCTCAGAGATTAACTATGTATGTGAGAAAAGAGTTGCAAAAAAATCACAACTCCGAATTTCTTATGATGTACAACAAAGTAATAATCACTTTGGGAACTGTGCTTTTTCCAGTATTTCCTCTTAAAGTCAACGATGTGTTAGCAGTACTGAGAAAAAGGACAAGGAGACAGACTAAAGAAGGTATGAATACAATGACTAAGTCAATATGAAGCATCAGGCAAGTCTAGTAAGAAAAATGTGCTGTACTAAACATGCAGTGCCACTTACTCTGGCAGTCTTTATAAAAAATATATGTAGCCTTTATCCAAAATTATAACAATGATGAAATTATGCCTCCTAGCATGTCTTTCTATTATGCAATGCATTTTTCAGCATGGATACGTTTTATAGGGTGAACTCTTTTCTTTGCCCTATACAAACATCCATTTGAAACTGATTTACAGCTCCCTTTCCTGTTGGCGAAACAGAGTTTCTTCACAAAGATCACACCTCCAGGGACCGAGATCGATTGCTTCACACATTGCATGGTGACAAAAAGATTCACAGTCTTTGATCAAAGCTACTACTGCGACCATAGGTGTTGGGTGGTATTACTTCAAAGATGGTGTGCATTTTGAGATTAATTGGGTCCCAGCAATGACCTCTGGTGAGATACTAGGCTTACAGAGTCAAGGCACAATTTGTTCTGGCACTGTTTCAGTGCCATAGTCTGGCTCTTAATTTCAAATATTTAATAAGAAGCTGATAGAGATTTTCTGCCACAGAGTTCAGCATTTTATTGAGAAAATATACTTCTGTGACCAAATAAGCACAAAATATGGAGGACAGCCTAGCACAGCACAAACACAAAGACAATAGAGTTTTGGTGGTGGCTTTTTTGTTTGTTTGTTTGGGCTTTTTTTTTGTGTATTTTTTATCCAAAAATAGAACACCAAAAGTAATAGGGGCCAAATTATGACTTCTTATGCCTGAAAAAGCCACTAGTTCATTTTATAAAGAGGAAATATATGAGTTTGATTGCTACAGGATTAGCTGAGAATTCTGCAACCTTATTTCTCTGTCAAATCCTACCTTTCTTTTGACAGAACTGTTGAATGGACAGGTCTACTATGCTTCTTTTACAGAGTTCAGCCTGAACTCAAGCAAACCAAACTGACCTATACTTCCCCCTTCCCCCCCTTTTTTTTTAACATAGAAATAGCTTCCTTTTTTCTTATCCTCATCTGTAATGGCTAAAGAATTCTTTCTTTTCAATCATTCCTCATCAGTCCTGGGCCAACGTTTAATAATTCATTTATATGTCAGAGACATGTTGAGACTGCTAATTAAAGAGACTGATTTTATGCATAATAACTTGATGTGTGTCTCTGCTAGACAGATGTGTACAGAGTTATAATATTCACACCCTTAAAACTGTCATATGCTCCAGCAACTTCTGCTTAAAGTTAAACAAATAAAGGATAAAACTAATAAAGCCTTTTCTTTTTCACAGGCTTTCAAATCAATTTACTTGTGTCTGCTTAGAAAGCCATTGAAGGCAAATGGACATAGATAAAAGCATTTAAAGATTTTTTTCAAAAGAAGGATTTGTTGCAAATATATTCATTATAACTGACATTTCTAGTTAAAATATAGAAATAAAATGTAGTTATCTCAGATGACTCAAAATACTTTAGAATTCTTCAGTTAAAAAAAAAAGAAATTGATGACGGACTTTAGGAAGTTATTGTAGATTATGAGAATAGGTTACTTTTCTTTGGACTGGTGTAGTTTCCCTCCTCTAATTGTTTTACTCCCAAGTGGACATTATCACACTGTGTTGAATAGTTGAATCACTTTCAGGGTGCACTTTTCAAACATTCATAGCCTGCTTCTTTCCATAACCAAATTCTTCAGGGACTGAATGCCTCAAATACATTTTGTTCTCATGCATGCCCATTTAGAATGAACCATCTTCTTCTCATTTTTAATTAATTTTATATTCCCATAGTCTTCTATTTTATGTTTGATCATTAAGCCTTCTTCTCCTGTCACATATCCATGCACCATTTCAAGAGAAATGTGCATTTTCACGTATAGCAGCTGTCTTAACAACTGCCACAAAGATGAATCAGTGTGATTGTCTTCCCTTTTGAAAATATTTTAGCTTTTCAGTGTTGATATCATGACTATAATGCATTTTGAATTAACATAGATTTTCAAATAATCTTTTCCCTTATCTTTAATTTGTTTTCTGCATTGATAGACATAATCAATAATTCATCAATTTGTGAATTCATAAGCACACCTCTTGTAATGTATTCTTTTCAAAGTTTTATTTTTCTGACATAATGAAATGCACTCCTATCATACTAACTAGCACATCTGAATGTTTTCCTGCTCTCAGTTTCGAAGTCTGCATAATGTAACAGTATCTTTGAACGAACTGTTAGGAGCAGACTTCCAAGAAAGACCAGAAGAGAATACCAACTATAAGTAGAACATTAAAACTATTTCCTTAAAATTTGCACATCAGATGAACTTTTGGTCAGCTAAGTCAAAATTCTGAATAGAAACATGACAAATATTTTGCAGAAATAATTAAATTCCATAAATGAAACATCACCTTCCTTTGACTTTTTCCTGGTTCAACACAGCATGAAGAACAACCAGCTCAAAATGTTCTCAGCTAAACTATTGTAAAAGAAAAGCAAACAAAATCCATAAAGAGTGCAATTATTGCACAAAATTGTGTTTCTACCCTTCAAGAAAACACAAAAAAAAGGTCTATAAATGAATTATTTCCAAGAAGCCCAGGCATGGTGTGTGCCAAGACCATCAGTATGGGAGAAATGCTGCAAGCAAAGCTTGCGGAGAGCCTGGTGGCAGCTCAGACTTTCAGCTGCCTTCCAGCACTACAGTGACTGAGGGGAGATGAAGTTTGCAAGACCAGAAGTTTGCTATGCCACAGCTTCCAAGTTATATTCAACAGCCTCTTCTGCTGACTGCTTGCCCAACTAGGAAGGATATTATCACTAATGGGCAACACACGAGCCAGAGCCCTACCTCTGGTCTTAGATCACATGCAAGAGATCCAAGGTAACCCACCACTGGATGAATGAATAGACCAATGTATTCACTCACAACACATAAGATAGCAAAGAAAAAAGCAAGTAGATTCCAAAACCAGGCCATGGGAGAAGGAAGGACCCAATTAGTTCAATCCTAATCATATAGTAATTGCCAAGAGAAAGCCTCATAATTTCTGTCCTCTCTCAGTCTTGTCCCGCCACCACTGGGAACTCCAGTTGCCACAAAGAATCAGGGAGCCCTTCCAATAGCCAGAATCCCCACACAAAACATCCACTGTGTAAACAGACCTCCCAGCCCCACTGCAAGCAGTCAGTTCTTACAGAGGTGGCTTCTCACCCCATCTCCAAGTCAATGTGCAAGATGGGGGCACCTGGTGGTGATCTCAGTTCCCACTCAAGGCTGGCCAGACCTTGGGTGAAAAGCAATCAGGAGGGTCTTTCTTGCCTGGGCGTGGACATCATCCATATGCCAACCCTCATTCAGGGCTGGGGGTTTAACCCAAGCACTTCAGATCCCCATATAGGGTGGAAAGACCCTTGTACAGCAGAGGAGAAAGCTGAAGATGATGCATCCCAAAAGGGAGAGGGTGTCAAAGCTGTTGTGCCAGGGGAGGTACACTCTACATAGCCAGCAACAGTAAGAACGTTAATAATTCTGTCAGATTGAGGTACATACTGAGGTATGTACTTATGTTTTAATACTTTTTTTTAATTTTTGAATTCTTTCACATTTGTAAATACTTTGGGAAAGTTTATGCCAAATTTAATCTATTTAGCTCCATGGTCCCCTTCACTACTGACTGAAGTAAGTTCATTGTTTCAGTCTCACATCTTCTGAGAAGTTAAAGGAATAGAATATTAATGCACACAGTCAGTACTGCCAATGAAACTTTCCCATAAAATCAGTTGCTAGAGACTGATGGGGACCTCTGGGTTTCAGAATACCCTGCTTAACAGCACTGCTCTATTTTACAGAACTTCTACCCTCAGTTGCTGCTGAAGTGACACAGTGATGATGCAGCAGGGAAAGCAACCACAGTCCTGATTTAAAACTGTAATTCAATTCTGATGTCCTGAGGTTCAATGAATCTTTGCATTACTGATGGAAAGTTCTGGGTGAAGTTAAAATGAAAGCATTCTGCAGTGGTTTTACAAATTTCTGAAAACATAAAACTGCAGGGTGTTTCTGAACTGGAGTTCACATGAACTAGGCTTCAAAAGAAAACACAGGATGGATAGCAATGTCAGATTCAACTCATCTAAGAATTCTGCACTGTTTTTCTTTTCAAGGTGACTAGAGGCACAGAAACAAGAAATGATGAAACACAGTCTACCTGCTTTTCAGGTTCAATGTTCTTATAATCCAGTTCTGGATGAGTACCTAGCAATAGCTGTTATTGTTTTTAGAGGGCCTAAAAGAGTACTGTACAATCATGGTTTATACAACAAGCCATGCTTCGAAAAATCTTATGTCCTGTGCTAAACAGTTGTCATGAAACAAAGCTTCCCATTACTTCTTTTGGCATTAACAGCAAATCTTGACACTACAAGTTTTCTTCTTTGCCCCAGCACTAGATTACTGCAATTTGTTCTACCTGTTGAACTCCTGTTCTTAACTGATTCCTTTAAATCATCTAGTCAGTCAGAGGCAGTCTCTATAGCAAAAGAATTCCAAATACTGTAGCTCAGAGCTTCGACTATGCCAGTCCACACATCTCTTCACAAAACCTAGTCTCTCCTTCCTAAGCCTTTCCTTCTTGCTTTCAACTCTAATGGATGGCATTTTGTAAACTGTTAACACAGACATCAGCAGATGAATACACAGGTAATTAAGGTAGAACAAAATTATTGCATTGTTATGTAAAGAAATATAAAGATATAGCTGTTCCAACTGAGTAACATACTGAAATATTCTCTATTTTCCTATACTGAATGAAAATGGGAGGGCTTTTGTTGTGTTGTAACCATTGACAGGAGAAAAAAGTATCTTCATAGGTGATGCTTTTCAGATTAATTACTGATAAACATTCTGAAGTGGTAGGTGGTAACAGAGCTGGAATTCAGTTGCCTAAACTATAGGCAACTACTACACTTTGATACACCTGTACCAGCCTGTGATAGGTGCCTACTGCCTATGACAAAGGACTGAAGGAAGCTCTCACTCTTCCCCAAATGGCATTTGTAAATGATGCCTTGAAACATCCCACCCATTAAAAAAAAAAAAAAAAAAAAAAAAAAAAAAAAAAAGCATTCCTCTTATTTTTGTTGGGCTTTTTGACCATGTTATATAATTATATGAAGCTAAGTCTCTAAACATTTATACTTCCTTTACCAGAAACATTAAAAGCATCTCCACTGACACTGAGAACAGGATTCTTGTAAGCAATCATGTGTAGTAACATAATGGATATGGAAATTGTTATGTCATAACATCATGAATACTGAAAGGTAACTACTTTGTGAATGTAGTCTATGAGATAAATATGTGACTATGATAAGGCACAAGCACTTTTGCTGTAAGTATGTTCTGATGCTAAAGCTCGTGGGATGCTCAGCATACGCCTACAATTCTTAAAATGAATGCAATCTGCTCAGGAAGACACCACCACCTCTTTCCAGAAAACAACAGACAAGCACAGATTTGAAAGACAATATCATTTGCCTAAGACATGTATTAATCTGGTAATTGTTTTGTGAGATCAAAAAAAGCTTTAAGCACACAGATCCTTGTGAACAAAGGAGGAGAGTTACCTTTCCAAGTGCGTGTTTGCGAGCTTTGAGAAAAGAGAGAAGCTGACCTAGAAGAACAGTAAAGAAAGTCTTGTAAAATGTTAAGACTTCATGAGGTGTCATGTATTAATTCTAGCTATATAAGGTATCTAATTACCCCTGTAGCCCTGGATTTCGATTTCTCTATGGTCTTTATGTAGAAGATCGTTATCTAAGGTGTTGGTGTCTATAGACACTGCTATGCATTTCCCTGTTTTTTTTAAGATTTTTTTTCAAAAGTATTTTAATTTTTTCCTTAATACATGGTACTGTCTTGCAAAGATTTTTTTTTCAGCTAATGCGTCAGAGAGAAGCATGTAAGTCCTGAAGCAAAATTAGAACTGTTAAACATTTTTTGCACAGTACATGTCCAGGCACAGCCAGACAGGGAAAAGCAAACTGTGATTTTATTGTGAGAGATGGGTGGTCAATGCAGATCTGAAATTAGGAGGACTGGAACATCTGGAGAGACAAAGGTTATGGATCAAAGGCATGTGGAGTTACTATTGCTTCAGAAATTACCACCAGTTACCCAGAGCTCTGTAACTGATAGGATACAAGATTTCATCCTATCCCGAATATAAAATTTCTCTAATCCAACAATTAGAACACACAAACAAAAGCACAATTACTATAGTAGACATGAACTAGTTTGCAAGATTGTAGGAATTCTCATTT
>NW_008596937.1:0-19121 GCF_000691845.1 Merops nubicus | reverse complement strand
CCTGCTGAAGCAGCACTTCTCTAACGAATAAGGAAAGATGACACCACTCTTAAATAGAAGTATGATTTTTATGTACATAACAGTTGTCAGCTTGGAGTTAATCACAGTTTTTTGCTGAGACCACCTTTGTCTAAAAACAATGCATAATAATGTTAAACTAGATAAAGTGGGTTTTTTGTTTGGTTGGTTGGTTGGTTTTTTTTGTTTGTTTGTTTTAAAATAATCAAATATATTCCCTTTACACTGATCTTCACCTGACCGAGGATTTTTCATGTCAAAGCTTGGTACACTTAACATAGCTTCCTTTTTTTTTTTTAAAAAAAAAAAAAGCATTTTTAATGCTGAGTATATTTTAATGTCAGAGTATATCATCTTTATTACTGAACAAGCAAGCAAGCAATTCACCATTGCTCACAATGCAAAACTAGAAGCTGTTATACGAAATCACTAAATAACAGAGTGGGAGCTAGTCCTTTTTCTACACCGTGCGCACCCAAACTCGGCAAGTCATTACCACAGACAGCTCTGGGTGATAAAAGAACATACACAGATTTCCTAATTGAATGAGCTTAAATTCACAACAGATAAATCTCTACAAAATTTTGGAGCAGAAATGTCCTCTAAGCTCAGGAAGATCCTAAACTTCAGTATTCCAGGAATCTGAGAATATATACAGATGCAAATTTGCCTGGTTTTTCCCCTGGTTCTGGGCTCCTTTCCTAAGCAGCTTTTACATTTGTCTAAAGGTTTTAACAGAGCAAATACATTTAGAATCCTGCATATCTGGGGGGTGGGAGGAAATATTTAGCAGCTTTTTTGTTGGCAATATGTAATGCCTGCATGCACTTATTTTCACTTGTAAGCATCTGACTTTTTTTCTCCTGAACACAACTCATAATTGTGTCTCCCTTTGACAGTTATATTCAAATTCAGAAGGACTATTAGCACTCAATTTTAATTTGGTTTTAATTTCTAAGTTCTTTTTTGTGCCAAGAAACTTGTGGAACCCATTCAAAGATGTCATCACATTAAGCAGATGGAAATCTGTGTCAATATGTTTGAATCTGCTTAGTTTTCTACACAAGAGCATAGTAAAATAATGCCTTTGCATATAAAAACAAAACTGTTGGGGGAAAAAAAAAAGTAAAAAACTCAAAATAGAATCTACATGTTCTCCAGAACTGATCCCTGCTTTCTTCACTTCTACATTAAATAGTAATACATCCAAGGCAAGAGATTTCAGAGGCATAAATTTAATTGAGAAATTCCATATGGAAGTAAGAAAAAATTTCCTCATGAGAACAATCAGGCAGTGAGATGACTGAGAGATTTTCAAAATCTAACTGGAGAAAACCTTCAGCAACCCAGTCTGACCCTGTAGCTGTGAACTGGAGAGTGAGGTGGAGACTTCTTGATGTTCCCTCCAACTGACACTGTCCTGTAACTCTATAGTAAATTCATTACTTCTATAAAACATCACAACAGGGTGTTGGTATCAGCTTCTGAAGAACTATGTGTTACCAAAGATTTGTTTCACTTTCAAAATACAAATTGAAGAGTCACTTTTGGTTATGTATCTATTACAGCTGCTCCCAAAATAGTCTCATATCTAAAAAGAGTTATACTAAATATAGGCTAGATTATTTTAGTAATTTAGAAGTCTTAATCGTACACTCAATTCTGCAACCTCTTATCTTCCAGTGGTTCATTTTGTTGTGAAAAATTTTTGCTTCTTAACGTGGCAAAGGCAAATGCATGATATAAATAAATGAAATACGAGCACAGTCTTAGTTACTTAATTATTGCACAAAACTTTCTTTAAATTGTAATTTTTAGTGAATTAAGTATCTAATTTTGAAGGAATTTTTTTATAAACAAAAATCAGCATCTGCAATTGGTTACTGTTGCTAATATCTGCCATTCAAACAGATGGCAGGACTAAAACTCACAGAGCCAGCATATTCTTTTTCATCAGAATGTCGATGATTGGAAGTTTTATATAATCATTTTTTAACAAAGCTATGTACATCAAAAAGAGCTCAGTTTGGGCAATGACAGGTTCAAAAAGAGATCAAGAAAAAAAAAATCCATTGAGGACTCTAATTGGAATTCTGCTCATCCTGTTCACAAAGGAGAATGTTTAAAATACTTAACAGAAAAGTAAAGTTCAGCACTGTTCCGAGAGTATCCTGGGGAGAATAACCAGAAAAATGTAAGAGACCGTTTCAACACTGAAGAATGCTTCCTCTTAAAGATAATATATTCTACTATAAATGGCAACAATTGGATAATTATTTTTTTCATTCACATATACGATGGATTTTTTCACTGAAATTATTTTGCATTTCCTATTTGTGTTTAAAAAGTTTGGAAAAGCTATTAGTATGTGAAGACGGATTCTTCTGCCACTTCCCCCTCAAGTCCCTAAAGAAGTGCTTGAGATAGCTGCCATGACAACATGAGTAAAAACAGCAACCAAAAAACCCCAAACATCATAAAACTGGCTAAAAAGTAAGTTTCTAGGACTCCAGACCCACAAATGGACTGTATAAAACTTGCCCTACCTCTAGCACTTCTTGTTTGTTATGTAGGAAATAATTTATACCAATATGAGCTTATTTGAACCGAATAGCTTTCCTATCTATTCCTAAGTGGGTCAGTGACATTTCCAAATGAGGAAAGTGAGTACAAGCTCTTTTAGGTGAGATGGTGACAGGCTTTCATGGAGGCTTCCTTAATAAAGCTAAGGAAGAGCAGGCTGTAATTTATAACATCACATACAGCAGAAAATGCACTAAACCCATCATATATCTTTATTGAAAAGAGAGCCAGTGAGGTCTCAGTCATGGTCTTAGATCTAGTTGAAAAAGAAAAATAAATGACTGGTGTGCTCACAAAACAGAAATTAATAAGAAAGGAAAGATGACATTCATCCTACAATTTACTGTCAAGTCTTCACCGGATAAAAAAAAAAAATGAGATACTTTCAAATAAAGCCATGTTATATACATCTTGGTTTCTTTATGGAGAAACAGAGAAGGCTTTTTTAGAAGTAAAACATAAATATCACCTAAAGGCATTTTTTTATCTTCAAGAGTTTTATGGATAACATTTAGAAGTTTCTCTTTGAGGCTTTATTTATAATCCCAATTGTATTAAATATGGTTAAATAAATGTACTGTCAAGAAACCGATGGACAAACTCCCTCCTTTCTTCTTGTTGAATTAAGATTTTGTTATATTTTGGGGTTTTAAAGATCATCTCTACAAATAAAGCATAAACAAATACAGAGTGCTGAAACATTAATTTCTTAAATAATTTTAGTCCATATGTTTCTGCTGTTGCCTGTTACTTGCACTGAGCATACAACAACAATCAATCTACTACTGGTGGTGACTGATATTAAAATTTCATATCGGTGTTTTCTTCTGCTTCAGTTTCAGGCATAACTAATGTAGCATTAGCACTGACCTTACTGAATTCCTCTTACCATTAACTTTGAAGTTTCCTAGACTGATTGTTACCTAAGAATCTCCCAACTACCACATAAAGTCTATTCAGTTAGATTACAGCTGAGGCAACTTAGTCAAAAATGGTTTCTATAAAGAACTAAAATCCAAATTACAACAATGTTCTAAATGAAAACAAAATTCCTAACTTTTTCTTTAAACCCTTCAATCATACAAATGAGCAAAGTTCCCAAGTCCTCTTCTGTGTTTCATCAGTAGCAATTTATGTGGTTTCTTATAAAGCAGCGGTGAAAGAAAAAAAATCATTGTGGATGTAAAAAAATAACACAGGTTATGGAAATAGTTTCTTAATTACGCTTAATAATGCAATTCATTGGCAGTGACAGAATGAAGTGTTCCGAGGTACAATAGGTAAATATTTTTAAGACTTGAGAGAAACTCCCATTTTCATTTGCCTGTGCAAAATGTAGAGTACCTGGCATATCTGCTGGACAAAAGTAGAGTGACAATGAGTTCAAACATTTTATCTTCTGCCTACTGAAAAAGTTTTGCAAGAAGGTGTAACAAGACCACGTTCATTTTTCTTACGGATGGGTGTTCTATCGGCTCTCAATATTGTCCTGAAAACCATCCCTCCCCTCCTGTTGGAGGACGTTGGGTTGCCCATTCTTTCAGAAGACAGGCTAGGAACTTCTGTGAAGTCTATGATTAAATTCCACATTGATCAAAATATCTGTTTATAACCAAATTATTTTATTTTTGGAAAACACGTAATAGCCATTCTATTCTGGGTGAATATGATAACCGCATCCTGTTCACAATGCTTATTAGGGAACAGATGCATTATTTAGTCATCAGAGAAATCTTTTTCATGGAGTTAGTAAACACATATATTGGTTATGCAGCAAATGCATTTCACTTGTTTATCCTCAGTCACTCCAACCATTTTCTAAACTTATAAACTCCAATTATTAATTTCCTAGTCATCAAAGCTCAACAGATAAACACAACAGTCTTTTAATTCTCAGTCATTAGGAATCTTCAGACCTCTTTTATCAACAAAGAACAAAACATAATAAGTCAATACTATCCTTTTTATGCAAGCTGAACAAAGTGGCCTGGATGATCAAAGGTCTTCTACCACTCAGAAAGAAATGACTTCTACTGTAGGTATTAGATCAGTGTCAGTACATGTCTGCAAGTGGGGGTACTCAAAGGGTAATCGCAGCTTCCTGAGACCTCCCATTCACCTTCTGCCCAGAAGATTCACGGCAACAATTGTAAATGTGAGGTAGCACAGAACTTTCTTAATCTATCCATACTTGGTTTATTAGACAGCAGAAAATAAGGAAAGAGATTAAAAGAAATGCAGAAGATAGCTTGTAAAAAAAAAAAAAAATGCTGAAAATATCAGAAATAAAAAGAATCAAAATGAAAATCAAACTGGAACTTTATACAGGCAAAGATGACTGAGTTAACTTGATTGTAAACAGCTCACAGTAAGTTTTTATTAGTAACATTTGGTTGCCCTGTATATAAAATTAAGACAATATTATACTAGTGATATGATACAAAAAATAGGGTTTCCTTTGATATTCAGTTTCTCCTGCATCAAAAGTAGATTAAAGCAAAGGTTCCCATCTGTAAATAGTTTAAGACCTTCTTCACAATTTAATCTGTCAGTTTAGATGAGTTTGGTATTACTTCTCTCTTAACAGACCGGTCATCTGATGATCAACTTCCAGGTAACATTCAAAGCTTTGAATACAGTGTTCTTTCTGACTGCATTTGCAGTGACAGATTGCATACTACTACTGTAAATGCACTCTGTATGTTTTACTTGTATTTTATCAGACTTTGCACACTGTATCAACATACTTAAGACAGTAATTGTAATTCCCCTCTTCTTTGCTATGACAGTGTTGTAAGCAGTGGCAGGTTTCCTGAACATTCTTCCTTAATGAGAATAAATCCAGACCATGTCCAGGTGATGGCATAACTCAGATGTTCTCAGTAAGTCAATGGAGAAGCTTCCAACTCGCCACTAACTGCAAAAAGTGGTGGAAGTAGGATTCTTGGAGGAAATGAGCCTCTGTAAATATACTGTTGCATGTTGTTAAAGCTAGTTTTGCAAATAACGTAAATCTTGCAAGAATGTGTAGATTCAAAGATGTTAGACTACAAAGGATGAAATTAGACTTTTTTTTTTTCCTCCCAAAGCATAAGGATTATATTGTCGAAAGAAAGATTAGATTATAGTTCACACATGTGAAAAGGAAAGGTTTACATTGCTTCTGCAGTTAGTATTTGATGTAAGAAAATACCTCAGTAATGGAAGATAATTCAGCCTTACTTCTATTGTATGAAAATCATCATAAAACAGGCCATTAAAATGTTAACTCTTAACCCTCTCAAACTGAAGCAGCATTCTTGCACTCCTAAGAACAAATGAATCTAAAAAAATCTGCAACAATATATTATGTAAGCAAGCATATTTGTGTGTATTTTATCCCATACTCCTCTTTTACAGTACTGTTTTGTTCTACTTTGCCCAGTTAAACTGAGCTACTACAAGACAATCTAATAGTCAGTATTTAAAGTTTGCTCTTCAACCAAATTCAAATGAAAAAAAAAAAATCAGTGATCACCCAATGGAAATAATCCAACTAGAAAGGCATACACTATCAATGAAAGTTAAGAAATAAATCCTAAAAATTTCCATTTTAAGAAACAAAGTCTTTTTTTCCAAGCCCTATTTGAAATAATAAAATAAAGCGAACAGGCAGGAAACATTACAATTAATCTTCATTCTTATGTAGGTGCCACTTCATATAGCACAAAAACCTCGACCCTTACGCATCATTTCCATTCCCCTTTCACCATCAAAGCAGCTACAGCTAAAGACAGATTTTTACAGATATCTATGCATTATTTGTGTACAAAATATGTCTGCAATCAGTTTAAAAGAATTAGGAAAAAGAACACAAAACATATTCTGGAATATTATAATCATCAATGTATAAATACTTGTAAAACATCAATGCTTTAAAACAGTTTCAATTAAAAAAAAAAAAAAAGTACTTTACAGAAGGGAGATCTCATACCTGGGCACTTTATTCTCTGAGCTGATGTGAAAGGTCCATATACTTTGTACCCACATTGCTCTTCAATTCTGATGCCATAGGCCTATTCCCCCTGCATAACATTATATTCAGAAAGGTTTCATGGCACTGGCACTCAGCCTTTGATGAAGGAGCTCAGCTCAGACCATTTCCTAGGGTTAGTTTTAGATATATCACCTTTTCTAGTCTTAACATTCACTTTATGGAAATATCCAATAAAATCTCTTACTTTTCCCAGCATATAAATAATCATCACAGGAAAGTTAGCAGTCTGGACCTCCTTTGGACGGTAGCCATGAAAGACTACTTCTTTTCGATGTTGCTTTCAAAATAAGCATTTTTTAAATAGCTAAAGCATTGTTAATGTCTACATTAACACATATATATAGAAATGTAAAACTATTTTTATTATTCCCAGTGTTATTTTTTCATTACAAGTTTTCCTTTAAAAATGAGATGCTTTGAAATATACACAGACAACTTATCTTATGTTGATAGAAGTCTCAGAAGTAAAATAGAACACAAACAAAAGTTCAACTTTTTGCATAAGCAGAACTGTACGATAAACCTCTGGCATGACAACAGTGTTTATAAATATTTTCCAGATATGCACAATTAAACAGTTAAATATTGGACAAGCTGAATGTTGAAATATTCTGTATGGAGATGGAAATGGAGGAGGTACAAGGTATGCAAACATACAATCAAAAGGAGCTCTGAATGTGAAGCTCCATAAGACACATAATTTTACAAGACATTTAGAGTGTTTTCAGAAGTAGAGTCCATCGCAACAAGTTGCTAAAATTCTTTCATTCTGAATTTTGGATGTGAGATGCAGAGTTCCAGATTCTAAGCCCAAAACTTCCTAAAGAAATCTTAAAATTAACTGTAATTACAACTAAAAAAATATCGTTATAAAATGCTAACCTATATTTCTGTTCTACAAATTCTGAAAATGTTAGCTTACTCATAAGGAAAAGTAAATAGAGTGCTGCTGGCTATTGTTTTTCCTAGGTATATCCATTCATAGCCTGTCCAGTCCTAGAGTAACATGTTTTTAATTAATCTCAATCAACAAGATTAGTTTACCTGTGTACTTGTCTATGTGAAATGAATATAAATATTACAATATCACCTATGCATTTAAATCACAGAGCTCATCAACTTCTGTTGGCAAGGTGAAAGATAAAAGCCACAAAAGGTCCTTCCCAGACTCTGTCACTAATGATAAACAGCATTAACTGCTTCTGCAGACACTAATGCTGCTATCTTGGGAACACAGGCAGCCACCATGAGAACTTTACAGCTTCACTAATCATACTCTTGTTTGTCACAGAACACCAAATAAAATCTCAACAAGAAAAGGCAATAAATATTAACAGCTACGAACAAAGGAAGGTCACATTAATATGTAGATCTTTAAACACAAGATGCTTTCTTCATTAACTAAATAACTTGTTCATTATTATAGAGTGTCAAGGGGGCGTAAGAGAGAAAATACATTAAAAAAAAATCCCTGATTGAGAGCTTTAATATATTATCTGCTCAACATTTAATATTTAGAGAATAGAGATTTTTGCTTGTTCTAGTTCAAGGTTGTAAGATGCTTACATCATCTGTTTTATAATCCATGTATGTTGTTCAGCTTTTGCTTTACCCAGAAAGTGATGGTCAAAGTTTGGCTTTGGTCTGCATTTTCCTCCTGTTCTTATTTTTCTCTCCAAAGCTTTGATTTTTTTTTTTTTTTTTTCCTAATTATATAGACTGTTGAGGGCATATCTGGACGCCCTCTTGCTTCTTTTTGATCATGGAGCTGCAGTGATGTTTTCCATTTTTTCCCCAAGAAATAGGTGATATTATCCCAACTACACATTGTTTAACACTCCTTTAATAAAATAGTATTACGTAGACTAGAGCTGCCACCAGTGCCCCAGCATCTATGTGGATGTATGCTTAGGTCTTCCAATTCACCTACATGAGGAATATTTTTATATATTTTACACAAAAGCTTGGTAAACGATTAGCAGGAACAAAAAGAAGTGACCATGCCCCAAGTCCACGCTGCCTTCTATAATGCTATACCTACCCCGAATATACTTTTTACACCTAATTGGTCCAAAGGCTTTGTAATTACATTTTTTTCTCTTCAGTTCCCTTATACCCGTTGGTAAGCTGTTCCTGCCTTCCCTTCCCTCAACAGCAATCACAAGGCACTCTCTGTACCAAATCCTGAGTACAACTCCTTGCAACGTCATGCGCTCTCTTGAGAAATGAGAAAAAAATCTGAAATCAATGTTACTAGATGCCTATCATCATTGCCATAGAAAAGTTGCTCAGGCTGTTTCCAAGAATGGTGGTGAAGTATATTATCAAGGCCATGTATAGAGCCTTTTAGGAGTGTAGGAAGAAAGCCCATGTGAAAAAAATCACATTGGAAAAAGCAGTCGGAGAGCCTTGCCTCTCAGCCTTTCTTACACAGGCACGTTCCTTTCCCTTCTGCTGCAGTGCCAGCCTGGCTCCCAACACTCCTTCACAACAGCCAAAGCACCACTCAACACCACCACATTGATGTGATCTTTCTTGTACACAAGCACTGAAGATAAACTGAGATTATCAGAAACTCATGGCCTGTGAAGGGCACAACAGTCCTTCTGTCATGGCTGAACAATGCCCTTAGATAGATAACCCCAGAGTGAAGTGCGCGTGAGAAACTTCAACATTAACACTAGCCAAGACGTAGTGAAAATGAAAAATGGTATTTTAATAATAACTTTAATATCATACTAAAAAGTCAGCATTCTTAAGATGCAAATACATTTCAGGATCTATTCAAATATAATTCAGTTGGATGACTCTTTCATATGTATTACCTCACTCAGAATAAATTAAATCAATTTTGTTTTTATATGTTGTACTGTAAACAGGTGACCTTTTTATACTGAAAGGCTTAATTTGTTTTGAAATAATACTTACACTTTTGAATTATTTGCTACTGATTTATTAATGGCAAGTAGGGAACACAAGCCAACCCTGATAGTGGTATGAATTGGTCACACATCTAACACTGATCATTGAAAATTAAGCATGCCCGGTCCCACCAATGTTACAGATTTCTTGTGATATGCTAAATTTCAGGGATACGCAGCTGAAAATGTAAACAATACTTCATGTGAATCAGAAATTAAAATTGCAAACTTGCAACAGGAAGCCTTCAGAAGTGTTAAGAGAAGAAATGGCTGGAACTTATTACTATGAGACCAGGCTCTTCTACAAAATAAGGTGAAACCATATTCACTGTGTGAGTTTCACATTTATCTTACCTATACTTGATCTAATTCCTTTCAGACATCAAGTCCTACTAGGAGCTTTAAAAATAAGAAAGAAATTAAACATTTGTTTTTGTGGAAATTGTTTTAATTAATTGAAAAACATTTATTCTGAAAAAATCCAGCTATTATCTATAGTATAATAGAATACAATCAAGAACGACTAACATTCATTCAGAAGGCTTATTTTAGATCTATTCTCAAGATCTTCACACTTCTTAGGTAAAAAGTGAGTATTGCAACAGTTTAATCAACACCAAAAAGTGATTTCAACCTTATTTTAATAAAATTATGGTATAAATAATTAGTCCTGCAGTGACCAAAAGACATAGGGAGTATTCACAAAAGTCAGTACCATTTCTTTCACGTAAGGCTGTATTAACAACTAGATGAAGTTACAAAGCCAGGTGTCATTAGTATGTATAAGATGCTTAAGGACAAACATGTGATCAGGGGAAGCAAGTATTCAGTTTGCTCAGAACTTTATGGTATCCTGAAGAAAGATATCACTCAAGGATTTCCTGTGCTAGACTTAGAATCTTTCCATCATATTTTTTTGTTAAACTCCAACCTAGTTGTTGCTTTTTTAGCTTACATAAACTTTTTGGCATCTACAATGTCCTGTGGCAAGGAGTTCCACAGGTCAGTGGTGTATCGGCTTAAAGACACACTTTCTTCTGGAGAGAAAATTCCCAGTTCTGCTTCTATAGAAGACACAGGGGAGTTCCATACTCAGGAAAGACTCCTCTGGAAAGCAGAGGGAGGTTCTTGAGGAGGACTCTAAGTTAGATAAGTCACTATATATGGCCATTCCCCCTTTTTACTGGTTACAGTTTCTGTAATACATGTGTATTTTCTAAACATGTACTTCCTAGACTGTATGCATACTTCATAGAAATATCACACACAGCCTTCTCTTCCTCCAGTTGAAGTGATGGCTATTAACATTGAAAGGTTCAGGAAAAGGTGGTAAAGCCAAGCCATTCCCACAGACACATGATTCTTTCCTGAGATCACTCAAAGCCTATGGGATTCAAGTAGAACAGTGGGATCCCAAAATGGTATTTCAGACAAGACTCTTTCAAACAAGACTGCTGTTTGACTTTCAAGAAAAGACTTTTAGAACTCATTCATCAAAAGATAAACAAGTGTAAGAGACCTCATCACACAAGCACAGCAGATACAACAGGAAAAGGAGGGGAAAAAAAAAAAAAAAAACAACCCACGTTTGACAAAACAGGAGATAAAAGCAGGTAACAGGAAGCAAATAGGCAACCAGACTAAAGTCACTATCTTGAGAACCCTTTTTTAACTCAAATCCATTCAGCCGAGATCTACTTCACGAAAAATCTTCTTGAATTTTAAGAAGAAATCACAAAGAAAAACTGTTATACCAAAACATGTGGTCATGTACTAATTGAACGCCCTACCCTATTATTCTATTAAGACTTTCAGTGAAGCAACAGTGAAGCAATTTACTTTCACTAGGCTGATTATGAGTGAAGAGTATGTCTCACTGTTGTAGGTAAAAGGAGTAAATTTTGTGTGTGTGAAAGCCACCTAAAATCAAAACTTTGCCTGTTTTAAGCTTATTCAGATATGTTTGGTCATGAATTACAGGCTTAGAAAGCACTAGTCTCAAGGAAGAAAGCTATTAAAAGTTGTAATAATGAGACTGAAAGGAGCAACTAGATGAAAACCATGTCCCTCTATTTGAGAGTGAGAGGTAGATCATTAGCAATGGCTTATATACATGGGCTTTTCTTGGCTCCTTCCCTAGTCAGTGAAAAGAGACTGGTTCCTCCAGGGTGTGACAAAGAAATTAAGCACTTACTCCAACTATTTCCCTAGAAGAACCCATTCCTCTGCCTTGAGGAAGCTTCTAAGTTAGCAAAATTCAAAACTCACAAAAATAAGTTTGGGAAACTGAAGCCCAGGAACATTTTCATGAGGAGAAAATTTCTTAAGAACAGACATAAATGTCTTGTCATTCTATTGCATTAAAAAATAGGGTTGTTAGAGAGTCATCCCAATGGGTTATCTTGATACAGAGAAATATTTTAAGAAGTTGCATATATCCAATAGCGTAAGTGAGGCTGAAAACATGTTCCCAAGTACAACGTATATTGTTTTTTGATCTAAAATTCTGAGTTTGGACGTGGCAGGAATTCTCACAGTCCAAGCTATTGTCAAAATAGCCATGAAGTATTAGTGATTTCAGGTGAGTTCCTGCAAGAAAATTTGTTATGTACCATAAATAACATTATGGCGCTATATGAAATCCTTGCCTGAGTTTTTGAAGAGTAATGGATTCTACTGTATTACTAATACAGATCCACTGGGCATGATGATAGATGTGGGCACGCACTTCGCCACCCTTCCAAGGGACCATAATCTTCTTAGTCATCTCAGGATGAAGAAAAAAATTATACCCATTTCAAAGCTGTGTTTATTATATATTGCGTAGAAATGACCAGTGTGACAAATAGCGGTTAATTTTAACAATCACAAAACCTCTTTTTATTGGCCTTGCAGATAAATATGTCAGCAGTTGTACTGCTGATTGGGAAGACCATCTTCAGAAAAAAATATCAAGACAATAATCCAACTTAATAACTTTCAGGACTGAGTTATGAGTAATTTTTCTTATTCAGGTCCTTTCACAACAGAGGAGAACATGTGTACTCAAAACATATTTACCCTATTCTAGTTGTTCCTGTATTCTCCACTGAAAATTACATGTAAGCTATCACCTATTTGAGAGCAGGAGCTATAACTACCTTTGAAATTACATCATACCCTAGGTGTTTAAATTGCCGATGACTTGTTTCAGTGACTGCCTCACACAGGTACTACAATGACCTCAAAAGCCATCAGAGGGATTCAGCCAGAACACTATACAGCTATGTGATGGAAGAAGCTGTAACAGCAGAAGGAACAACAAACAGAGGCTTAGTCAGAAGCAATTTTTCTGTGGTCAGCAGTTCTACTACCACTCTGCTAGAAGCAGTGAAAAATTCCTGTGGGAACAAAGCAAGAATCTTTCAATAGCTGCCTACAATCTTTGAAATCTGTAGCCCACAGACAACAACAAAGCCATAAGAAGAAATACATTAGAAATGTAATCTTGCAAAAATTTACTTAAGTGTTTAATTTTAGATATAGTTCCGATGGTATAAATTAGCTTACTCTTGTGCTTAAAGTTAATCACGTGCATGAGTGTGTGCGGGTTAAAGATCAGAACCTGAATCTGTAAATTCTGTTAGTATGGGCCATAATTTATCTCTGTTTTCAGTCAAAACTATTTCAGTGGATTCAGTCGCTCCTGTATAAATGATGTAGTAACTTACGAAATCACTAGTCTAGAGGCTAAGAACTGTACTTGCATGTATGCAATAGAAAACAGCACTGTCACTCCCTTCTCACAAATGGCTGAAATGGAGCAGTTTCTTTTCCAGAAAAGATATCTGAAAAATATTTTACAAAGCTGCTTATAAAACTACATTAAGAAGCGACTCTTGATACAGGAATTCATTCATACAGAGCAGTACGGATACTGAAACAATAAAAGCAAATTTTATGTACCTGAGAGATGTTTCTCTTTTCAACTTTTAGTAGTGTCATTTCTATAATATACAAGTCTAATATTCTCATATGCTAAAATTGTCTGTTGTTTACAAGGATAAGAAATACAGGCCCCTCTCTATAAACAAGATGTGACTAATTCTATATTTCTCAAGTACAATTCATTTATTGAGTAGATATTAAGGGAAAGTTTTAGTGTATTTAAAAAATATGCATTACAAATCTCGTAGTTGCACTTAATTTTTAATTCCTTCATCTTTAGAACAGCATAAAAATAGAGAATCATTTCTTCCAAAAGAAAGGATCACTTGGAGGTCCCAGATATTTTTCCCCTCCAGTACTATCATAAGTGATAAATTACAACAAATTGCAAGCCTAACAAAACAACACTTTAAACTGTATTGTCATATTTATTATAAAATTCCTGGTTCATTGCATTTTGGCATTTTATACAACTGGTTCTGACAGTGATTAACACGGTTTGGGCTTCTGCTGTTTCACCCAAGAGAAATAAAACACCAAAATCTCTGCAGGTGTGTAATGGGCCAGGGATTCACAATCTGTTCTACAAAGTCAGACTTCAAAGACTTCAAAAACAAAAATCCTAAAGTTGGCATTGCCTCTGTAATCATTTAAAGCTCTTTGCATACTTCAAGGAATTCTAGTTTCATTATTTTAATCAGCACTTATTCAACATTTTCCTGTAACAATTTAACCAATTGCATGACAAGTTCTCTATTAACTTTGAGTTTCACAAACCAAATAACATAAGAAGTAGATCTGAGACTAAATAAAAGAGCAGTCTAAATTAATAAGTACTTATTTGAACTTGAAAGGGGTTTTCACTTATTTGAAGCACACTGTACAACTTGCGTGATGCATATGGGTGGTTAGAATTGTACAGTAGTTACAAAACAGCAATCAGACTGCTACACCTGCAGTAAAGGAGCTTCAGGACAACACCCCTAACTGCTTGTGGGATTACCTGTCTAAAACTAACTCAGAACTTACTGAAGAAGAGTTAAAGTTCAGGCTATAATTTCAAGTCTTTTACAACTGAAAAAAGAATGAAAGATAAACCACAAAATAATAAGTATTTCTTAAAAAGTTAATTCAAAAACTCTTTCTTGTGTGTTATAAAAATTCAAAAAACATCATTAAATCTCTCTGTTAGGAAGTGGAGAACACAATCACTTGATACATTTATTTGTGTTTTTGTGTTCTTTTAAAGTGTGTTACCTTATATTTAATATACTTGCTTTTATAAACATTTTAAGAATTTTTCATTTCCTCCCCAAGTGGTATTTTTCTTGATGTTTGGCATTTAGTTAGAAATTTCAACTCATTTGTTCTTCAAAGCACAGTCTCTTAACTACAAGACTAACTATTTTGGTGATAAAATAAGACTGAAGCAGTACTGTAGATAGCAAATAAAAATAATTTCCTTTCTGCTTCACATTGTATGGAAAGTATAAAACTGTTTTCAGTGTTCACATATAAACTTGATAGTCACAGCTTCAAAATATTCATCGGAATAACATGATACAACAGAAACCAATGGAAACTGTTTATAACATTCTGCTGAGGACTCAGTCAAAACCATTGATCTAAACCAAAAATAAAATCATCCTCTTTGTCATAATAAACCAAAATATAACAAAGATAACAGCATAATCACAAAGATGATCAAAGGACTGGGAAGCCTGCCATATGAAGAAAAGCTGAGAGAATGGGGTTTCTTCAGCCTTGAGAAAAGAAGGCTTATCACAGTGTTGCAGTATTTAAAGGGTGGCTGCAACGATGGATACTCCCTTTTTAAAAGGAGTCACTTGGAAAAGACAAGGGACAATGGGTAAAAGTTGATCCTAGAAAAATTCAGGTTGGACATAAAAGGAAAATTTTTCACAGTGAGAACAGTCAGCCACTGGAATAATCTCCCCAGGGAAGTGGTAGATGCCCCAACATTGGTAATATTTGGCTGGAAAAAGTGCTGGGCCATCTTATCTAGACTGTGCTTTTCCCAAGACAGACTGGACCAGGTAATCCCTGAGATCCCTTCCAGTCTCATATTCTTTGATTAGTAGAAGGAATAAGCCAAATGAATCTATCATGAGAGGAATGTAATGAGTTGAAGTACCACACAATGTTAAACATTGTCCTTTCTAGATGACAATTAAGTCACAAAAAGCTCTGTTAGATGTTTTCTTATTTCCATAGCTGTTCATGATTTAAGGGAGTCAAGTTTGAATGAGTCCTTCAGAAGAGCACCATCCTGTGCTCCTGACTTGGCTGACTGTGATGGATTGCTGCTGTCTTAACGCCTCTACTTCTCCCTTTGCCTGATATCAGCTTTTGTATCAGACCTTTGAACTTCAGGGGGAAGTGAAAGAAGTAGATTGTCAGACATGAGTACCAGTCAGAGTTCCTGAATTTTCAGTCTTGTAAGTTACCTAGCTCAGCGTGACTCATGCCAATTATTATGGATGGAGGTTTGGGGTTTTTTTTTGTGGTTTGTCTTCTGCATAAGCACAGAAAAGGAGAAAAATGTTAAACCGATTCATTAAACCCTTATGCCTACAATCAGATTTTTTCTCCTCATGTTTGATTTACAATGGCATAACTCTAAAGCAGTCCGAGAATTATAAAAGTATTTTAATTCTTGCTTCAGTAACATGACATGATTGAACTTGGACTCACTGACCCTGTATCAATAATGAAATTTACTTAAAGAAAAAGTATTCTTGTGTCTTTTAAGGACTCATTTTTCCTTCAACTGGTAAAGGTATCAATAGATGTAAGACTCAGATACAATTAAATTCAGTACCTTCAATTAATTTAAAAAAGTATCCATAGCTTATTCTTTTAATAATGATTCCATATTTTTAAATTCTCTTTAAAATTTTAGAGCGTCGATTCTCTACATGAGTTATAATACTGTCAGCCTGAGGGAAATTAAGTGATAGCCAAGCAACAAAAGATTTTCTATTTGCTATTCCCACATACTTCACATAAAACTGCTGCAATTACACTCCACGCAAGTACTTCATTAATACTAAGCAAGTAGTGCAGCTAAAATACCATACTAAACACGGTTGAAATAAAAGTACAGAGTCTAGAGAGAGTATAACATATAAAGAAATGCAATAAAATCATTATATCATAGGAAGAAAGGTAACACTCATACTCTACAGAAGAAAAGGCATTTAGTAAGGAAAATCCACCTAGCAGGAGGATATAGGGAGCATTTTTCAGTCTTCTACGAAGATAAAGACTGCATACAAATGCTTCACAATGGGGATTTAAGAAATTCATTATGGAAACTTTTAAGGTCCTGATACAAACTCTACGCATCCATTAGATAACAGCTAGAAAGATAAATATGCATATGGCTTTTGAAAAGCAGATTTCCAATATATCACCATATACTGAATTATTTCTGATTCATCATTGATGCAGAGGAAACATCACTTCAATGAACACTATATAGCCATGACTGCATTGTGTGGCCTCCAGTGGACCTACATTGGACAGCTGGGAGGCACAACATAGAAATTCAGAATGTGAAAAGTTACTGTGTGCCACTAAATGAGAGCAAAATAATGTTTTACTATAACAAAATACAGAGTAGAAGCCCAGGTTATGTTTGCCTTCAGTATGCTCTGTATCAACATACAATCTACTTGGAAAAGTAATGAATAGATGGACAAAGTACTTCAAAAGTGAATTATTCAAATCTGGGCAGCAGAAATGAACAAACAGAATTCATTAGAATATTTAAGCATTACAGATTCAAATACCAGAGAATGCAAAACATAACAAAAATTATGCTAATTTCCTGCATGTTAAACAAAAAAATATTATTAGCATCATTATCAGCTAAGCATGTGTCATAAAATATTAATTTCCTTCCCTAACACATAGAAAACTATGAGAGATGTAGGAGCCTAGTAACATTTAAATATTGGCCATTCACGGGAAGTTTGAATTTTATGGGATTTATGGGGTTTTAGTTTTGTTGTTTGGCTGATTTCTTTTTTTCTTTTTCTTTTTTTTTTTTTTTTTCTTTTTTAATCATCAGGCATCCAACCAAAGATGATAACATTAGGTTTATTTCCACTACTCATACTCCACAATTACAAAATGAAGGGTGACCCTTATAGGCTGGTTGTGTGTGTGTTTTTAGAGAGTTGTACTCTCCTGCTTCTAGGTCTGCAATCCTATAAGTTTCTCTCTAACTTCTAGTACGCATGGCACAGAATAAGGATGTTAAATCTGCACATTAATTCAAATGTTGTAATGAAGTATTACCGTGTCTTCTTGATATGAAAGTTCAGTGATATTATTTCTATGATTATTAATTCCTTTGGCATATACCCAGAAGTATTTATACTGTATGTATAAATAAATTACGCAGCTAGCAGTTAGTTGATTTCCAATTTCTGTTAATTAATGATGTGGCTGTCTTGTTAAGTCAAAGGATTTATGCAAAAAGTCTCAAATCCTTAAGGCAAAAAAAGTGTTAAACTATTAGCTATCAAATTTTAAAAATGCTAATCAATAATGTTAGCCTGGAGACACTTTTGACCTTACTTGGCACCAGTTTTCTCAAAGAATTATTTTGTTTTATCTCATAGAATTTCTCTGCAATGCTTTGTTTTCAGAGAAAATGAGAAGCTGGGGAGAACAAAAGAATTCACTTAGAGAGATGATTGTTTGGTATATATTGAATAATATATGTATGGTGTTGGGTAATGCAGAATTAATACTGCACATCCAAATGACTGTAAACTATCCAAAGGCTATAAACACTCTTAGTTGATAATGAGATAAGTCCTTGGAAGCTTCATTTTGATGAATATCTGTGGGATTTTTCATTGATACAAGTCTACTGAGAAGAGACAAGATTTGAATGTGCTGCTTCAGTAAACACTTTGATGCCTAACTGTTATAAATACTTTTCATGTTAAATTTGGGAATGCAAAATAAATGTAGCTTTCCACTACAATATCTATTGTGCTTAACTTTGAGAAGCAAGTGGCAAAATTCCATTCGCTACAAGTAACACAATTATTTTGTAGCAAATAAAAATGTTAATCATCTCTATGAATGTCAACCAGACAATTGGCTTCATTATATCAAGGCTAGATATCCCAATTACCTAAGGGTTAATAGTTTCTTCATATGCAAAGCTGACACAAGACTTCTAAGACATATTTTTTAAGTTTAAAAACAGCTCCCCTCTCAAAAAGACCCAAATGCTACCCCTTCCAAAAAATCCCCCCCCCCAAAATTATTAATGGTGAGGGTGTAGTTTGAAAGTAGAATGGTTCAAGTACTGCCTCTGATTTTGTGAATAGCTACTAAAAAGGGACTTCCTTTTCTTTTAAGTAACTGTACTCTCTGTATACTCTGCTAATCCTGCAAAATGGCTATTTCTGACTAAAAGTGTAAGAGATTTCATTTTAGAAATAACCTTTACATAGAAAAAAATGCAAAGAAAACAAGATTTACTATTACTCTTACAGACAGTATTACTGACATAATTAGGTATGTATATCCTTCTATTAGAGCGATCTCTTATTGCAGTTCATATGGAGCCCTTCCAATAGCCAGAATCC
>NW_008596936.1:9853-39573 GCF_000691845.1 Merops nubicus | reverse complement strand
GGGTTCCGAGGCACCCGGCGGAGGGGACCGCCTCCAAAGAAACCCAAAAAAGCCTATCACAGGAAAGGTACACACGCAAAGCGGATCGCAGAAGGGCCGGTGTACGCGCATCGGCTCCCTGCGGCACGGTCCGGTACCGAATATTCGCATCAGCTCCCTGAGGGCGAGCGCGAGAGGTAGCCCAGGGTGAGCAGCAGGTGGCCAGGGGTCAGCTCCACCCGCCAGAAGCGAGCTGTTGGGTCTGCTCGGCTGTGGAAAGGAGCTTCATGTCTCACAGACCCTTTGTGGTATTTTTCAGCTTCTTCTGCGCGTCACGAGCACAGATATCAATAAGCACTGAGGAATGTCACTTATTTTGCCCTGGGCTTCTCTCCTTTCTCAAGAGGGCTGCGTTTGCTGTGGGAATACAGCCCGTCTCTTCTGGCCAGGGGACCCCTGGCCCTAACAACTGTGGTCTCTTCTTCCATAATAAATGGAAGCAACTGGTAGTTAATCTAATTGCTACCCTTTTCCTTCCCCAAAGACCTGTGATTTTTGAAGGAAGCTGGGTTTTCCTGGACTTGGAAAGATTCTGTCGAATTTTTCTCTAAAAGCCTGTGAAAGTTTGTTTCCATTGGCCATTAGGTCCAGTGTAATTGTTCACTGGAAGTGTTTCCAGAATTAACTTCACCAAATGATTCCCAGCTCAGTCTCCCTTCAAACTCTTGAAAGTTTTCTTGGCTTCCAATATACATTCTGGGTAAAACCTGTCCTGGTTGAAGGACGGGCAGGAGAACACAGTTTTATCCCCATGGTTCTACTCTGGTGAGTGTATAGTAAGATGTAACATGCCCAATCTGTGTGTGATTTTAGTGCTCACTGTAGAAAAGGCAAAGGTTCTTAAAGTTCCCAATACCTCTGCAGGAGGATTACCTGTCTTTCACCCATTGCTATGTTTTCATGACATCTCCTTGTCCCTTCCCAGAGCCATGGCCATAGGTGCTCTTTTCCTTCTGTGGCCTTGCAAAGTGCCACTGCTGTTGCATGACCCATTGAGAGGAGCCCCAATGGGAGAAAGAAAGTATGATGAAGTAGACTGTTAAAAAACTAGTAGGTCCCTCAGACCTGGAGTGACACATGACTATGAGCAGAAACATGAGCTAAGAGGAAAGCAAAAGGGAACTCATCTCTTTGTTGAAATGACAGCTTCCAGAAGGGCTCTGTGTTACCTAAAGAAATCAGCTAGAGGAACTGTCTCAGCAGCAGTAAAAGCTGCAACACAGGGTGTGATAAAGCAGAGAGAAATCCTTCAAGGGCTATACTTGCTGCACTTGGTTTGGAATCATATAATGAATGTTCTCTGCATTTTCCTCTGAATGTTCACCTTTGTAACGCCGAAGATACCCATCTGTAAAGAAGAAATGTAGTAAAAGGATGCAGATTAGCAAAGGATAGGTGTTTAAATGTTTGGATTACTGGTAGCAGTATTTTGACATTTAGTTTTGCAGCAGGAACTGCAGCATTATTAGCTATCCAAAACTAAAATCCTCATATCTGATCTTTATCTTGCATTTTTAGAGAATGGGCTGCAATTATAGGCACAGATAATCATCGAGATGCTAAGTGCTTGCACATTGATATCAATTTATTCTTTCTTCTTTCCTTCTGTGAAAGTTTTATTATATGTCAATTGAGTAAGCTCTGATCTGTTTGATTTAGTCTGGGTTTCATTTTTGCTTTCTTATTAGAAGATCACAGACTCAGTTCTTTATCTGACCAGCTTTCTCTTCTGGAGCCAATTACAGGAACACAAATCAGGTCTGACTTGTTGCCTAGTCCTCCTGCTTGCAATGAGAATTCTACAACAGCAGAAAGTTTTGGAAACTGGAGTCCATGGTGCCGTTCATTGGGGCTGCACAAATTTTTTTTTAAAAAAAGAATTGTTTGCAAAATGATTTATTGTAGCCATACTGTTTGGCTTTTCTGAAACTTTTTCTAAGGGACTGTTTCTCTATACTGTAGCTGTTTTGTTCCAGCTAGCATGCATAATAGCTTTCCATTTAATTTTATTTTTATATTTGCTGATATTTTGGTCCATATCTTCAGTAAGTATAAACTAATATTGGTTTATTAAGATCCAGTACTGTTAACTATTGTTTAAATTGAAGAAGCACCCACATGTCTCACAAAACCAGCACCCCTCTGACAGACAACACCACAAACAACGGCAGGAGACACTTGCCTGCAAGCTCCTTAAGGCAGAGATTTAATGTGCTCCTATTTACATCAGCTGTGGTCCTGGGGGTATTCACAGGGCCAGGAGAGTGACAGGGGATGATACACACATTGCAGCACGTTCTTAGAGCATATCTCCTTTAGAGCTGTAACCTACCGTTGTTTTAATTTGGAGTGGAACAGCTTCTTAAGTTATAGATCTGTGTTTTCAAAACAACAGAGAAAATTATTTCATATGACACTGTTAGCAGCACTTTCTTCTGAGACTGTGTGAGACTTCATTTTCCCTTACTCAGGGCTTCAGTCCTGAGAGATAACCTGTACCACTCTGAAAACATTTTGTGTTTTCTGGGGTGGAAAAAACTGTGAAGTTTTGGATTTGCACAACATGTCAGGGTTGGTTTGGTTTTTTTTTTCCTGCATAGCTGCCATACAATTTAGTTTGGGAAGATTCTCTCCCCATTGGGAATTAATTAAAATTACTTTATTTAATCTTGGCAGACTGAAAGTATTTGTATATTCAGAGTCTTCTATCACCTTTCCCTAGGGAATGCTTACTGAAGAAATAGCTCAGCTTTTTCAGCAGAGGTAATGATGTTGCATATTTGCAATTATTATTTCTTACACTAAGCATCTAAGTTAATATTTCCAGAATTCGCTTTAAGCAACAAAACAAACTTCTGGTGAAAGGATAACTTTGCCTAGAGAGAAGATACTGTGTCTAACTGTACTTTGAGCTATGGTCTGTTCAAAATGTTTGTTTTCCTTTAATGAAAGAATTTTGTAATCCCTTAGCCTTATGCTACTTCTGTAAAGCTCAGCTAAAAGAAATGGACTTAACTTGAAACTTGGCCATAGCATGAGGAAGATTATTTTTACATGGTTTTACTTATCACACTTGACTCTTGCAGGTTTACTGTGTAGATATTGGGGCCAAAATGATTATGATTAGTGTCTGAAGACTGATGTGGAGGCTAAGAAGGCAGCAGTTTTCCTTTTGCAGCTTATTTTGGGGACAATCCTATGCAGCTATAGATAACCCTTTGGCAGAAAAGTAGCAGTGACGTTTCTGTGGCACGAAGACAGCCTGTCCTGCAGAAGGTGAGGACATTGTGCCTGGTGGGGCCTAGAGGGGCAGGGCTGCACTGAAAGCATCAGCTGTAAGTCTGAGGAGTGCACCCACCACTGCACAAGGGCTTCCTCCAGTGAGTTACCCTTCCAGTAGGCAGAGTGGGCTCTGCCACAGCGTAATGTGACTCTGTGATGTTGCAGGAGGGAGGGTATTTCCTTCTCTCTAGGGAGAAGGAGCTCCCTAGCATTCACCCCCAGGACTAGAACTAATGGCTGATGACTGGATTTTGTCTCCCTGATGGAAATTTCAATGGTCTCAATTAAGTTACTTTAACCTTTTTTTCCTGGTCTGCTGAACTCTCTGGGTCTGAGATGGAGAAAACTGGTGGCTCCATAAATAGGCTACTGATCCTAAAAAGGCCTAAGAGATTGGGAGAAGTGATTAAAAAGTCCTAAGGAAATTTCCACTTGGCTGATCAAACTAAGATCATGTGATTGCATATGCCAATACCTCTTTCACTATCACTGACATTTATATCGCATTTGTGTGAGTCTCAGCTCTTGCAGTTTAGATCACAGTAATAAAAAGTTCACTAGCTTTTGCTCTACAATATTTCAGTAATTAATATTCTAATAATTGGTACTTTTAGCAATTAGTAATATCGGTCTACATAATTTCGTTTGACACCTGGCAGCTGGATAAAAATTTCACAGGTTCAAAATGCTATGAAGAGAACAAATTTTCTAGAAAAACAGTCATCACATAAATATAAAAGACACTTCATGGCATACCTACCACCAAACATAAGGTACATCGTAAAGACTTGCTGCCCAAAATAAATGTTGAATTGACAATTGTATTTAGTAGGAATTTATCTATCGATCTAGTGACTGCAAAGCCAGTCATGAGATGTAATCAGCAGAACTGGCTGATGCATTCTTAGGGGACTCTCAAACATTCTAAAGTGAGAAAGTCCTAATGTTTAAAAATTAAAAGTTTAAATTTTAAATCCTCCCTCAATTCACAACAGCTTAATTTTTGAACAAAATGCTTTGAGGCTGAACTTTTCCTACATTTCTTGTTACAGCATATGTAGAGCCTTTTCTGTTTACAGAGATTACTGCTTCCTCTGCTCAAAATTTGTGACCTCCAGGATATTTTTTTGAAAGAATGGGGTGAACACTACATTTAGGGCATATTTACTACTCCAAGATTTGTATGGGCCTGATAGATGGGGGTAAAACTTAGTAATTGATGTTGTTTGAAAAGAAGGTGAGTTCTTGAGGCTTTTAAAAACAATGTTGACATGGTTGTATCTTCAGATGTTTGCTGAACTGAGTCTCAGCAGGGACAAGTGCTGCTCTAACAAGGTTAGCAGAATATTTAACTTTCACCTTAGAAAAAGGCCTCCATGACTGGAAGAGGCAAAAGACAGAGTGTACACATAAGAAGGATGGGTTTTGACCCAATAGGAAAAGACAGTAGAAAATCACACTCACATAGCAGTATGTCTTAAGAAATGAGAGCATATATTGCCTTCATGCTGAAATCCCTTTGAAGCTGAGTGTATCAGCAATTAAAGTGGATGCAAGGAAAAGAAATACCAGTGATGACACAAAGGAAATAACTGATATGCTATTTATGCCTAGAGATCCCTGCTCAGCCATGGCAGCTGGCGTGGGTGCACTGGGATGACTGCTCAACAGGAGTGACGTGTTGGGAGGGACGGCAGGGTTGTATGGCGTGCTGGAATGGAGAGAGATCGACCCTGCATGCGACTGCTGCACGGGCCCTAGCGTGGATTCTGCTGGGCCTCACTTATTTAAGACGTTTTCTTTAAAAAGGAGTGTGCTTGCCTAGAGGACACAGAAGTGGGAGGGAGAATTGATCAGAAAACAGAATCAAGATTGGGTTTCCAAGGCAAGAAAAGGAAAACTCCCTGTGAAAGCAGAGCAGACTAAAATCGTACACGGTAAAATAATAATTAAAAAATTAATTCCTCTGAAGGCAGTAATGAATAATGCAGGCACCTTGCCTCACACACTACATACTGCCTGGGTTTTATTAAATATCTCTGAAGTAGCACAGGTTTTACATGGTGCTTTGGAGCGGGGCGGGACGGGTCAGACACGGCCTCCCAGTGCAAAGATGGTGGCGCTGATGCTGGGCTGGAGCTGGAGCCAAAGCACAGCCCCGCCATGGGCTCACGGGCTGAGGGGGGAGGCCCGTCCCTGAGGCAGCGCCCGGGCATGGGGCTGGCCCAGCCGGGTCTCAGGGGGTGGCTGGGACCTGGGAGGAGGCAGGGAAGAGAAAATGGCTGCGAGGCGTGAGCACTGAAGGCCAACTGAGGGCCGTTGGCAGGACAGGGGGGCTGCTCGCATGAGTGGGGAGGCGTGACGGCAGAAAAAGCCAATGGCAAAAAAAGCCGATGTCAAAAAAGAAGGGGGTGCTTCCTGCACCTCACAGAGGCACCCCAGTGGCTCCCAGCTGCCACCCTGCCCCTTGCAGCACCACGTGGGGGCCTGGCCCACTAAGACATGGCTGCCTGCAGCAGCAGCTGCTCAGACGAATGCAGTGGGGCCTGGCGTGAGGGTGAGGAGAGGCTTCCCCAGAGGCATTTGCACCCCTCCTCCACCCAGAAAAGGGGCAATCATAGAATTATAGAATGTTTGGACTGGAAGGAACCTCCAAAGGTCATCTAGCCCAACCGCCCTGCAATAAGCAGGAGCATCTCCAACTAGGTCAAGCCATTCAGAGCCTTATCAAGCCTGACCTTGAAAGTCTCCAGGGATGGGGCCTCAACCACCTCTCCGGGCAACCTATTCCAGGGATCTATCATCATCATATTAAAGAACTTTTTCCTAATGTGTAACCTAAATCTACCCTTTTCTAGCTTAAATCCATTATCTTCTGGCCTGTCATTCCAAACCCTTGTGAATAGACACTCCCCTGCTTTCTTGTAGGCCCCTTTCAGGTACTGGAAGGTCACTATAAGGTCCCCCTCGACCATCCTCTTCTCCAGGCTGAGCAAATGTTCAGTTTGGAACCAGTTTTGCAATTTGTTCCTGCTTGGCAAAGCTCCTGCCAGGACGCCTGTTAGGCAAAGATGGACATCACAGCACTGTGTGATGCTCAGCAGGCAGCCTCTCTGCTGGGATCCCGGCAGGCATGGCTGGGTGGGCAGAAGGTGCCTGCTCAGCAGCTCAGTGGAGATATGACTTGCATATTAACTCCAAAAATTTGCACTAGGCTCTCAGCATTATCCCTGAAGCATGTATCCCTTAGGTTTTGAAGGGCCATGTCCCTGCAGTAGGGATGGGAGGGCTCATGGGTGGGGAATTTTTCAGGTCCCTGTGATGGAGTCAGAGGTGTTTGCAGCTGCCACACCCACTGCCGGGCCAAGAAAGGGAGCACAATTATGATCATGCTGATTAACAGTGCTAAGTTAAATATTAATATGTCGCAAAGCAGATTTACCAGAAAAAACTTATCTTTGGCCCTCGTTAAGAAAAAGTTTCCACACCCTTGGAGAAGAGAGGTAGCAAAATATTGGTAGGGAGCAAATCAGGAACTGGTAAAGAAAATCATGAAGAGGGTAAAAAAAATATGTATTGGATTTAATCTGTGACAGCATGCAGGTTTCTATCAGTATATTTGTCATTTGGGTTTATGGAGAGGTATGTGGTTGTTGATTTCCAGAGCCTGCCTGCAGAGCTGCTGGTGCACTTGCTCAGTGTGAGCATGAGTGAGCTCTCACCACCTTTGCATGTTCAGCCTGCGGACACAGTGAGAGGGAGGTTGTGGGGATGGTGATAGGAGTATACAGTGCAACTTTGCCTCTGCAGCTCAGTTCCTTTCACAAAAGGAACCTTTTGTTCGTATGCTATGTATTTTTGGGGCTGTGAGGCATTTATAAGGCTGGTGTAGCTGAAAGGAAGGCAACGGAAAAAAAACAAAGGGGAATGGAAAAGAAAGGTAAACAAGAACAATAGCAATTTAGTCAGCAGGCTGCAATAATGGAACAATAAATGCAGATTTCAAATAGATTAGAAATGCTGATATAAAGAACATACAGGAAAGTGAATCTGTAGTGGCTGAGGATATATTCCTCTCAGCATAATTAATATCTCACAGCCAACTTAAAAAACCACAGAATGAACACATAATCCTCCAGTCTAGAAAGAGGGGGCTAAGATGGCCCCAGGCCACAAGCTTTGAGCAGCCACCTGCGGGAAATGACCATCAGGGAGATATGTGAGGCTGGTGACAACCCCAAATTAAATACCTTTCTGCATAAAATAAGGGCCTCCACCTTGCTTAGTTGCTGTGTTCTCTGATAATCAAATGGCACATTTAGTTGAAGCACCTAGAGCAGAAATTCTTGGGTCTTGTACATGAAAGGTTTAAGTCATCACTTAATTTTTGTTGCTTATCTTTTTGACTATTCCGTTTCATTATCCTATGAAAAGCATGCTTGGAGTTGTAAGCATGATGTATCAGAAATGAAAACCATACACTTAAAGCAGAGTCTCAGGTAGGTGGCTCCTCTTTCCTTCTCTGCCCCCAGCAGCAAGTAACACTTCCAACTGTCGTTGCACTTTAAATGCCTTTGAAGCACAGTGCCTGTGTTGTTAACAATGAGAAAAATCAAGCAACTAGCAGGCGCTGGCTTCTCAAAGAGACTGTGGAAGAAAGAATATTCCATGAGGGATTAAGATTAAAAAATACATTCTTCACTCAATGCTCATGTATTCCAGAAGATCAGAGGCTAACAAAAAAAGCCTGTCAGTTTACAAATTAAAGGGAACAGGACCTACAAAAACAGTTAAGGTCACTAAAGCACTTGAAAGAGCAGAGGTATGTTGAGGCAGGTTGCATTACCTGTGTGTGCTGTTGGAAGTATTCCTCAACCCGGGTAGCTACATCCTGGCCTTCTCGTGCCTGTTGGAGCTCTATACAAACGTTATTGTTATATTGTTCGATTTTAAGTGATATTAAAAATATGTGGAACTTCAGCAGCAAAAGACTAGTCAAGCGCGGCAGTGGAAGTGGAGAAAGAACAAAGAAATCTGTAACTGACTGTGAATCAATTAATTATAAGCACCACTGCCATCGGACCAGCCGAATACTATGCCTAATGGAAAAGTATTTATAGCTCTGAAGTCAGGACATATTTACGTTACAGCAACAGTGCTAGCGCTCTGGTTTTAAGACTCAGATGATTTGGGTTTCCTCTTCTAAAAACAATGCAACTGCCTCTTTCTTAAAGCCCAATATGTAATCTACTCGTGTGGACCTTTGTCCTTAGGCAATAACAGACACCGTTGCATGATGGGTAACTGATATGCAAATAAGCAGCGTCGAGCAGTCCATTCCAAACTGCCGAAGCAGAGTGCTCCTGTCTAGTTCTTTTTCAGGTAGCGAGGCAGGCATTGCAGGTGATTTCTGATACGAGAAAAAAAACACTTCCCAAATACTCTTTGGGAAGGAAGTGAGGCGTGCGGGATTTCCGTGCGCGCTCCTGCAGCGAGCAGCACGCCCCGCACCCGCAGCCCTCCCCGGCTAGCCCAGCAGCCGCACGCGTCTGCCTCTGCTGACAGACTCCCGAGGTATGTCTGCTGGAGCTTGTGGCATCACAAATACCTTCCGCTGGTCGAGAGGGGCTGGCGAAGCCTGAGCTCTGCGCTGCAGAGGTGGAGAGGTCAGCAGCAAATGGGAATGGTTGAGATCTGGATCTCAACAGCTACAAAGGAAGTATTGCAAACCCGAACTTTTCATTTCAGGATAAAATAAACGCCTCCAAAAGAAAAAAAAAATATTAATTTTTTTCCCCCGACTATATTAGAGCCAAAGAGCATGAAGGAAAGAGTGCACCCAAAAGGTAGAGTTTCAGTGAAATGCTCCGCTTACAAATTAAATTGCATGAAGAAGGATCTTCCTCCTGTCCCAGCCACTTGACATCTGATTGGAATAACTGCTTCTGCAGCAACACTCCACATCCCTGGGAGAAAATAGCCTCAGTTTTGAAAACCAAAAAGCCACACAGCACATGGAGAGCCCTGGCTAGCATGAATCAGCTCAGCTGTACAGTTTCCAGTGCAGCTCTCCAAACCAGCCCAGCTGCGAGGGCAACAAGCTGCAGCACTGGGGCAGGAGCTCTTCTGCCCTCCAAACTCAGCATCTCACTCACTGCTGTTTCACTCTGTGACAGTTCTTTCCACTGTCCCCTTTCTGATCTCCTAGTAAAAGAGATGTTGCCAGCACTTCTACAGCTTCTTCTTGCTGACCTAAATCTAACCTCCTGAGGCCACACCTTTTCTCCCTGGTGCTCTGGTTCTACAGGCCCACCCTCTCCCTTGTATAAACACAGCTAATCCAGGAAAGTGATATAGTAGCAAATAATGGTTCAAATGTTACCTTTTCAGCCCATGGAGTCACTGTGCAACTGCCGGAGTGGCAGTGAGGAAACAAAAGAAGGATGGAATTGTCCTGCAAAATCTTCATGAGCCCGATCTTAGATTTTCTGAACTGCAGTGTGCGCAGTAGCTCATTCATGTCAGAGGAGCAGGTGAAATGATCCCAAAGAAAGCAAACATCACTCCTACTGATTTCAGACATAGGTTTAAAATATTCTAGAGGTTCAATTCAGCTTGATGTCTACGATCTACCTGGATTCTTTGGCCCATAAGAAGTGAAAATACAGACATTTCTTGCTCTCAAACCAAGCAGGCTGCCAGACTAGAAAATGGAATGACTTTATAAAATTTGGAATAATGTTTGAATCTAAAAATGTGGAATATTTTGCCCCTGTGTTTATAATACGAAGTTGGAAAAAAAAATAATTCTGGTTTATTGTAGAGGATTTCTGGTATCCTGATGGCACCACAATGAATGGATTAATTTCTTCAGAACAGTGCTGCACTTTCCTTCCAATACCCATTAAGTGCCAAAATATATATATTCTGAAACCAGATAAACCAGGAGGTGAAGAGTGATAGCTTCATCCAAACTGTTCTTTCTGAAGGCACGTCAGTCCATCGTGCTTGAGACTCAGCAGGTTCAATTTGGGTCAGAGAAAGTTTAGTATGACACAAGTAAGTGCACTGAAGAATGCCTCTTCCACGGGAAAGTAGTGTCCAGCCAGAAAAAACAGCCAGATCTCTTTTTATTGGTCTTCCTCCTCCCACTGAGGACCTTTTTACCTTTCATGGTTTGTCAGGAAATCAAAAGCAGTTTCTTTCTTCCTGTAGGGTCCTTTTGGCTGCATAAACCTGCTGAGAAGAAAAGTAATCAGGAAAAAAGTAAGAATACTTTGCTGTATAAAATCAGTTAAAACGCAATGCAAGGGTTGCACACAACATTTGGAATAACCCCTAAGATTATTTGCTACCTCTCATTTTTGTCAAATACCTTGATAATGCTGTAAATATTATGGATTTGATTATGTGACAGAGTTCATTTGCACATTTTACATCAGTAATGTTGTATCCAGGCTTTCCAAACAAGTTCCTAATCTAACAATACCTTGGACTAGATTTTTGGACTGTATTACAGTTGGAATCAATTTCCCTTGCTACTACTTCAAAATCCGTTTTGCTGGGAATTAATTTATTCCCATCAAAAAGTTGTAAAATGGGGCCACTCTCAGCTGCCTCTCAGAGCTTTTGTGCCATTGCTACAGTAGGCCCCAGAAAGTGAATATGCATTGAAAGTAATCTCTATTTTCACTCTTAAAAGGAATTACAGATTTTTCTTGTGGTTTTCTACCCCTATTTTCATGTGTATAGTTTCACAACAGGAGCCTCCTTAACTTCACAGATACACCTTTTACCTGTTGGAGAGATTTACAAGGAATGACAGGATTAGACTTTATAATCTCTTATCATGCATGGTAAAGACCCAAAATATTTGTACACCCTGGAGACAACAGGAACTCTGGGCCAGTCCACAGGAAGACATCAAGACTGGTCCTGTGCTCGTCATTCCTGGCTTCATCCTTGGCCTTGTTCCAGCCACATCTGCAGGAGCATCAAATACAGTACTATTTTAGCACACTAATTAGATACCCTGCAGCATGAACTGAGGTTCAGGGCTGAAGTAGGGGAGAGAGAGAGAGAGAAAGAGAGAGATAGATAGATAGACAGACAGATAGATAGATACACACACATATATTCTATACCACCTTTTGTAATATACATGTAATAATACAGGCTGGAGCCTTGCTGTCTGTTCCAGAGGACCTCACCTACAGTGGAGACTCATCTTGAAGGTAACAGAACAGGGTTTATTTATAAGAGCTCAAGAGGATTTCTGGATATAGCTTGTGTTAATTTGTTTGTTGCAAACCACTGCTCTTCTGGCTAGCCCTGTTAAGCTTAATGCTGACTTCATCTCTCTCATTATCCACTATCTGTGTGTTTAGCTGTGTCTTTAGAGACTTGACCTACAATCAAAATATTTGACACGTTAAGTGGGAGAGCTAATGTTGCTACCTTTTTTTTGTGGCTACTTTTAATTAATTTTGACAAACTGAAAAAAAGGTGACAAAGACTCCACAGTGAGCTTCAAATATAGCATGCTACCCAGTATTTCAACATCTAATGTTGGTGATGAGGATAAAAAAAAAAAAAATCAGTAGATGACCTCACTTGACACTTCAATATGTACTATAAGCCACATTCCCAAGAGTGTTTGAGAAATGCAAGAAAACACACGATTTGATGAACATCTTCACATCTAACACACCTAACTTAGATTAGTCAATGCATTTTCCTCAAGAAAAATAACTTCTCCTTGAGAAGAAATATATAAACAATATCACTGATTTCACCAGGCAATAGTATAGCTCATAAAGGAATGTTGTTCATCAGGATACTCATTCAAAGCACTGAGAAGTAAAACTTCCTTGATTTCCATACAGTCTTAACATATCTAAAGAAAATATGAGTCTGGAGCCAACAAATGACCCTGCCAAGTGATCTAATCTGGCAATAGGGTTGCAGTGGGTGGAGGTGAGGTCCCCAAACCATTCCTTTTCTCTTGTATATTGTATTTCCTAAGAGAAATACATAGCTTCTGTTTTTATAATGTTTTCTGAACATTCCTAGACTCATATAGTTTTAAAAAGCATCACAGGAGTTCCCAAGAAGTGGTAGTAAAAACAGTGTTTGGTGATGCAAATTTCCAAAAGATGACTGAGCTTCCTGGTCAAAATCAACCAAGTAAATATGGCAGTATGGCATTCATTTTCTCTGAAATAACTTCTTTTTGTTCTCTGTACTGTGTTGGCAAGCTCTTTAATTCATTACAGACTCGCAACTGTCCACTGAAGATAAAGTGATGTCATGAGTCTAACTAAATTTCTTGGTAGCATATACTGCTTCTGCTTTCTCACACGGAGCTTCAGTAAGTCCATAATACTCCAGAATTATCAGAAGCCATGTGTAGCAGCAGAACAACAACTCTGCTGTTCTGCTTTTGCTTTGTGTCTATAAATGCAGCAGTAAATGGCAGAACATTTCAGAGATTGAAGGAGTGATCAGACAGGGACATGATGTAGTAAGGCAGTGGGTCTTTGTTTTTCACCTAAGGGAAAACCTATAAACTGGCTTTTATGTAATTAGAAATTTGAACACAAATACTCTCTTTTGAGAATTTCCAGATGTGGGGAGAGTGTTTTTCTAACCTCTCTCTGTTTAAAGGTAAGCATGATGTAGTATGCTGAATAAGCTAAATATTACAATTTATTAAGTTTATTAATCAGAGCAACAAGCTTTCTCAGCTCTAAAGGCAAGAGATCATGAGCAAAATGCTTAAAGCCTTGTAGCATTCACGGCTAATGGCTTACCTGAAAACAATCTGTTCAGAGACTAAAGGTAATTTTAGTTGTTCCTGCCCAGACCAGTTTAGGAAAAGTGACTTGAAAATTGATTTCTGTCAATTTGAAACAGTAAAATTATCTTGATGCTTATTTTGTTCTGACAACCCTCACCATCTCCACTCAGACATTTTTATTTCAGTTTAAATTGCCTACCAATAAGTCCCTAGTCTCTGTACTTCATCTTTCTAATCCGACTCATTCTTTCAGAGCTGAATTGATATTGCAATTCCTAATCATTCCTAATTTATTATGAGATGTCGTCTTATTCAGAAACTCACGGATGCTGACATTCTCATATAGTAGTGATGGTATGCTCTGGATAAACTGGTATATCAATTACATTTTGTATTTGGAACATGTGTTGAACTGCTTTTCTTAGGCCTGATCAGTGAATAAGACTTTGCCATGGGGAGAATAGGGATTTAAATCTAAAAATACAATTTATGACCATGAATGCCAATAAAATAATGTTCCAGAACATCTCTGTTCTAAATAATAAGGATTTAGGACTGCCCATGAGAAAAGCTTAGCACATCATGGGTTTTGCTTAGTGTTTCAAATAATCTTCACTATCAGTACTTAGCACTTAGCTGCCATTCAAGTGAAAAAAAAAAAAAAAAAAAGAAAAAAAGGATGCCTCTTTGTAGCAAAAATAATATTTTATTTATGCTACATCTTTTTATTAAGGATACAGCCTTTTACAGTCAGTTTATGACTATATGGAAGCAGTTAAATGGTTTGCAGCAAAGTACTGCTTAGTCAAATCTCATTTCATAACAGCATCATCTGAAGTCTTGATCTAGCCAAACATTTAAATATTGGCAGTACTGTAAGCATGCAGTTATTTCTCCTGCTGTTGAAAACACTGTGCCTGAGCTTACTGCTGAATCGAGGCCACAGAGTGTTTCATTTATGCTGGTTGTCTAGACCCTGCTACAGATGTTTTCCTGCAGAGGCTTTGGCACGCTGCGTATCTATACTACAAGAGGAAACCAGTCCTCCTCTTGACATTTTCTCAGTAACACACCCAAAACAATAGTGTTAGAAAAGCCGAGGCTTAGAGAAACAAGAAAATTAGGATAATTCAGTCCTTGGCAATCAGATATGGAGAGCTTCCAAACTTTGATATGCCTAAATGTCTCTGCAAAAGTGGGTTTCAATGATTTATTGAGTGGCTTTACAGCAAACAAACTGAAATGAACTGTTATTTCCCCTTCTCTCTCCTCTCCCCTACAGCTTAGATTTAATGTTGACATCCAGAATAAGACACTTGATGTGCTAGAAACCTAAATAACAGCCACTTCCTACACTTCAAAAATGCATTATGGAATATGAAATCAGTTGGTTTTTTGTTTTTTTTTTTTTTTTTTTAAGACTGCAGTGCACTAGGAAGGAAAGATTCAAAGTTTGGAAAGATACTCATGTTTTTTGTATCAGGGGAAAATAATCAGTACGTTACCCTTAAACTAACAGCTTCATTTTTTCATTTCTGTTCTAAGGTGTCAGTCAAGGCTAATGAGGAATTTTAACTTCACTTGAAGGTCCTCTGAGAGAGATGAAGTGAAGTGATGTGATCCTTGAGAATGTATTTTAACAAGGTATTGAATAGCACTAGGCAAGCACATACACACACATCACTGCATATAATCAAGCACAAGTAATGTTTATGTTGCTACAATAGTCAGGGATGACCTAATGGGGCCACTCTTGGATTCAGTTTACATTTATAGCAATGTAGGCTGTATCCAGGTTCAAGCTAGAGTCTCATTCTGAAGGTTTTCCTTCTAGACTTTCACTCTTTGTATTGTAAATGTGTTTTTTTTTAAGATCAGTTACATTAAAACTGACCTAGCAGACCTTCTCACAGCAGCAGAGACACAGAGCCAGAGACCACATGGCAGCTCGCAACAAAGTGGATAATTTGTCACCATGAATACATTGGGAAAGCCACATATTTGCAATTATTTCTGTTAGGCAAGAATACTTTGCTAACTGCTCTTTGTGGATGCAATTTATTATGCCCTGCTCTGATTTTCACTGAAGCTTAATACTTAAGTCTTGTCCTAGTGAATATAGCCCATCACCTTTATTGCCAGATAGGTGGTAGTACTTACAGCTCCCTCTCTCTCTGATGTCTGTCCCCTATAACAGACCCCTACCCTCACTGACCTCAGTGTCAAGAAGCATTGCATCAAAGGTAAGGGGTTTTTTTTATGCACTTATGATATTACCATAGAAATGTTTGACATAATGTTTGAATTGGCCAGCTTGCTTTTCTGCAGGTGCATCTTTCTTTTCTGGATTCTCTCCACTTTCAGAGTACAGTTTAAATTGCTGATCAGCTCTCAGTGACAAGATCATTTTAATTTTCTGGAATGAATATTTTTGTTAAAATCAGCTGTCATTTTTTTTGGTTGTTTTGTTTTGTTTTTGTTTTCCAGTCATCTTGCAAAGACAGAGAAATCAGTCTGCGGCCTTAAGAAATCCATCTTTAAAACTATCATACAGCTGTGGCCTGTCCTACAAAATATCCTTCCTGAACATCAGTAAGGCTTATTAGAGAGCAATGCTTCTACAAGTTCTAAGCCTTTCTCCACCTTTCACCATCTCCCATTTGGGTGTAACTTACCTTTTTCTACCACAGCATTTGCTTTCCAATTCTCCTTGGATTCTTAAAAGTAAAGGTTTTTGTTTCCCTGGTTCTGTTTTATTCTCTGTAGATTAGGTAACACTTACTGACCACTTAATTCTAACACAGGTGTAAGTACTATTTTTTCCTGTTGCCTTTTATCTAAAGCCCCCATCGGTATCCTTTTGTATTCAGAAGAGTGAAAGACAGAAGTTGTACTTCAAAGGAGATCATAAAATATTAGTGCAGGAGCTGTCAGCTAATCTTAATAAAAATCTAAGCTTTAGGGGAAAAAAAGGAGTTACCTGTAACAAATGGCAGAGAATGGTAAAACCCCAGGTCTGTGCAGGGTATATTACCCACTTACAGAAAACACTGCTGTTCATTGACTTCAGTAGGATTCATCTATGTGCTCAAGTGAAGCACGCAGTCAACTTTGTAGGTCCAGAGCTGTCAGTCAGGGATGTCTGTTTCCCTGCCACTGGAGTGCTGAGCCTCTGCCATGATACCTGGCAGCACAGCACGGTACAGTCACTTAGGAACCTTTGGAAATGTGCAGGGAAATGGGATAAATCAGACAACTAGGGTTAATCACTAGGATTTTAATTTGGTCACATGGCCAGATTTATCATCTCTATTTTTAGGTAGCCTCTTCATTAACTATTGTGGCCCAAGTACTTAGAATTGTGGCTTTTTTTTTTGCTTCTGAGAAAAACCAAAAACCAAAACCAAAACAAACATAAAAAATAAAAAACAAACAAACAAACAAACAAACAAAACCAACCAAACCAACCAACCAACTAAACAAACAAAAACAAAACAAAACAAAAAAAAAAACCAAACACACAAAAAAAAAACCCACAAAAAACACCAATGGGAAAACCCCAAACCCCAGAAATTTTGAAATTCAATGCTCCTTACACCATATGTGGAACAATTATTCACTTTTGTTTCAGAGGAAACTGCACCATCGCACTGAACCATCTCCTGTAAAAGTTACACTAGGTAGTGAGAACTGACAGTCACAGCACAAATACTTTGTCTGAGAATATAAAGTGTCACTTTGTGTACAGACTACTAAATGTGGCTGGCAGCTGTCAATCTGTTAGGAAGAACAGGGACCTGTCGTTAAAAATGACCAGTCAAGGTTAGCAGTGGGTGGAATATAGAAAGGTTAGTTTAACTAACAGTAATAATTTCTGTGAACCCACTACCTTCGGACCAGCCAACCTACTGGCTCCTTTGGGTTTTATATAAATCTCTCAAAGCGTTCTTCCAGTCCAGTTAGGATGATTTGACTAACTACCTCAGGCAGAGAAGCTGCTTAATGCACAGTATATACTTTGTATCAGGAGCACCAGTAAACGATCTCTCTGTCCCCTTGCCACATTTCTTTGGCAGTTCAGGTGGCAGAACTACTTCTTGGATTGCCACAAATTTGCATGATGGGAAATATAAGCAAATGACTAAGTTGTAAACTCCTTTCCGTGCTATGAAAACGTTGTTTGAGTTGAACGGCTGTCGAGAGAGGTGCATTTAGCCAGTGAATTAAAAATAATACCGTGTGCTTTGAAACTGGTGCAGAGAGATGGATTTTGTGGGGCTTGTTCTACTTTCCGAGCTCTTCCGCGTAGAGAAGAAAAAAAACACTCCACAAGCCTGTTGATAAAATGCAGCAGATGGCAGCAATGTACAAAGCAAACATGATCCTTCGCTTATCTCAGGATTATCCTGAGCATACAGACTTCACCCTTCCTCACACTGACTGCCCGGCCCAGAGCTGCTAAATGTCTCCATTTTACTTGTCTGGATTTTGACTCGTTTTAGTTTATTTGTCAGCAAGTGTCTTAAATCAAAAATCAGACAGGAGGATTCAAAACTGACTGCCTTTACAAGTTCAAAAGAACGTCAATGAGATGCTGTCTGTATAAATAAATAACCTGAAAAGAAATAGCTGCTGATATTAAGACACACCCACTTAGAATAAAAATGTCATCTTGACTTCATTTTAGCTGTGTTTTTAAAGCACCTGTGCCAGTAATTAAAAGGGTGAATGAGATAAATCCAGGTTTATGGCTTTTAAAAAGCAGTATCTTATGGATTTATACCTATGTGAAACAGACAAAGCAGTGCAACTCTCCTGGATGCTATTGGTTACAGAATTTCATCACATATTTCCTGCAAAAGTGTGAAACTTTCAGCTAACATAGGACACGTCTTACTGAGAAGCAGTCAGTATTACTGACATGTTTTAAGAGATGATTATGTAGTTTCTAGCATGCCAAAAGGGATGGCTCAGATCTTTAGGAGGAAGACCTCCCAAGTCCTTCCTGCTCTTGGTGTCCATGATGCCCCTGCTCATTCTCTTTTCTGTCAGGTTAATAACTCTGGGCTCCACCCTGCAGTCCGTGGGGTTTGCACTGAAGCAGAGCAAGACCCAGCTTTATGTTATAGATTTGGAAAGATTAGTTGAGTGCTGCTGCATCAGATTTTCAGTCCCTGGTGAAATATGTAGCCAAGCTGAGATCGGTGATGATCCACGTTAATACGTTGGGCTGTGACCTGTGACAAGGGGGTTGTGGCCACCCTGGTGATCTGGCTGTGGAGTGGTGGGAGCCAGCACTGCCAGAGGTGAAGAGCTGCAAGGGGGCTTGGACATGAGTTGTCAGAAATAACAAATACTGGTTTTCTGCATGCTCTGATTTCAGCCACCCCATAGCTGCTTTGTAGAGTGCACACAATTTACACTCCTGCAAATCACACACAACCGAATGATCTGTGGTGCACATGGAGGCATGTGCTTTCAGCTGCAGCAGTGGCTGAAATCCCTCACAGACAGGTGCCCGTGGCCAGCCCCAGAAACACAGCCATGAACAATCCATCTCCAAAAAACATGAGCACAGCTTTGAAATTAGAAGTTAGGGAGGAGGTGGATTAATTGCGTAGGCTTTAGTTTTCGAACCTCTTTGGCTTCAAGATATTGTGTATGTTAAAGATGGAAACAAACTTGCAAGCTGGCAAAGCCCGGGCTGCACCTAATGGAGGATACTGAAGCTCCCTTGTTTCTCCCTAATGAATCTGCCCTTGATTTTATACAAGAGGACAAGAAATGAGCTTTAAAAGAAAAGGCAGATGATAGTCACTGTTAATCACAGCTTTCATTAAAAAGCACTGATAAGGAATTAATTTCTTCTCCCTGCTTCTCTTCAGTGTTCCTCTGGCCCAGCTGTAGGATTTGCTTAGACGTTCCTCTCTCTCAGGGATGCCATAAGTGACCAGTACTTGGATAAAGCTCTTTAATACGTAGAACTGAAGACAATATTGGTTACTGTCTTTCTTGAGAAGTAGTTTTTTTAAAGGAACAGTAATGCTCCCTTCTCTTTTATCAGTGACCAGAAAAGTAAACAAACAGAAAGTAAATGAACAGTAAATGAAAGCTTTGCTTCAGTTTTAAAAAAATGAGATTGAGACCTCTTTCACCACAGCCAACTCTATTGCAAAACCAAAATAAAAATTATTATCACTTGAGGATAATAAAAATACTCATCTACGGTAAGCCAGCCGCGACTAAGACATGCTAACAGAAGCCACACTGCAGATGAAACTTATGACTCTAGGGCCCATTTTCATTAGATCAACATGCTAGTAGGTGCAGTACTTAGAATCATGTCTAAGCAAAAATATTTTCATGAGGCGAAGCTGATCTAGGAAGAGACTTGCAGAATTTGTACCACAGTTAGATGGCAACTGATGCCTTTCAGAAGGGAGCCAGAAAGTTCAGCACAGAAAACCGTGTGTCTCCTCTGTGCGTCTGGCATCAGCTCAGATCACTGACAGTTCAGGTCACTGTGGAGCGTGAGGCTTTCCTTCACATAATGAGACACTGGTGTTCTTAAAAGGATTCTTACTTTTCATATATCTACCTACTTGGTGCTACCCCTCATGAAAAACAATTTCTGGAACAAACTAGTCAATGAAAATGAAATTAATTATTTCACAACTTTAACAATAACCTGGAGGCCAGCCTCTTGGCATCTCATCTAATTACTTCATATAGTATCTTTTATTCTTTGTGAGTTATTTACTTAAAAAGTACACTGTAACGTTATTGCCATTTAGAGAGAAACAAAACTCGATTGTAATGGATGTAGAAGAATACTACTGTCTGTAAAATAAATTAATGGAAATTACATTAAAACTTGTCTTGTTCTGAGCTGTATTCGATGCTTAGATGAATATCTAAGCATTTATGTAAAATCCTCTGCAGGCTTCACTGTAGCTACAACAGCAGCTCTTTAGCCTTTAAAAGGAAGATGTTGCTACACCATATGTATCAAACAAACACAGAGTAGATATGAAGATTACTAGCATAAACTCAATTATCTTGGATATGTCCTTAGCATAAATTTTAATCTTCCCATTTTTCCCAGCCAATGAGGCATATAGAGTATGATCTTCTGCTGCTGGCAGAGTGCTTAGGTACACCTGTGTTAAGAGAAAATGTTCTTCCTATATTTTGTGGATTTTAGTTTCAAGTTATGCCTATCACTTTACTTTAGTGTCTTTTTATGGCCACTCTTTATTTTATGAGTATTACATGACACTTTCTCAAAACCTCAAACCAATTATATTAAAAGAGGTATCCAGATCAGATTCATAATCTAAATACTCTCAGTTTTTTAATAAACAACTCTAAGTTTTCCATTAAATATAGTAAAACAGAAATGATCTGACAGTGATAAGCCATAATGCAGAGTCAGTTCTTCCGCACACAGGTCATTCTGTGTGTAAGAAATGAGGCAGTGCTGAATTTCCTCTGCAGATGAATGCAGAGATATTGGAAAAGATAATTACAAGAAAGAGTGACCCATAGAGGGAGAATATATTCTCTTAAAAATAGCAAAATACCAAAAGGACGACAGCAAAAACCCAAACAATGAAACAACAAATGTCAAAAGTAAGAAAATATTTATGCCACATAAATTATGATCCTGGAGTTACATATTTTTGCATGTAGTAGTTTATATTCCAGCTTTCTAGGAAGCAGGAAAAGGTAACAAAAAATGGGAAATGCACTGAGTTATAAGACTTTGTTTTGTGGCTGTAAAAGGTATGCAACATACAGAAATTTTATCTTCTTATTTTTTGTCATTTTTTTTGGTTTTACTTTGTTTTAACTGTTTTACTTTAAATCATGGCATATACTATTTATACAGGCTTAAACAGAATATTAATTAGAAATGATGGTTAAGTCTGAATATAAATCAAGATGTTAAGTGAATAGTCTCAGTGGGCATTTATAATTAGCGTTTGAATGTATAAGTAGTTATTAATTGCAAACTACCCAAAGAACTGTAGAAAAATCTATAGTTTTGAGTATGGAGAAGGTTGGATTTTATATGATTGCATTTACTCACATAACACATAAATATGGATTCTCTTGGCTCGCATGTCCCCTGAACCCACAGCAAGCAGATTTTCTTAAGGTCTGTCAAGACAAATGACTAGGGTTTTTTTTTCTCAGTCCAAGAATGAAGCTGGCTCAGATTTCTGTGATCCCAGGATGCTAAATGGCCTTTTTACAAATACTCCACTGTGACCAACTGTGAATGTGCCAAGTGGTATCTGAACAACACATCCAGGCAGCGTTCTGCTGACTGCACCCCAAGAAGACCATAGCACGACTGCCCAAATGGAGCCTGGTGTTATCTCTGCCCTGTCATCCCCCGGCCCGAGCGCTCGCTCTGCTGCACATGCCGCCGCCGGCAGCACGGGAATGAGAATTTAAATGCTAATTTCATTAGGGATTCACAAGTCTCAATACAACCCAGCCGACTCTCCATCAGCTGTGCAGCTCTGGTGCTAACAGTAGCTAAGGGTCTACTCTTGTCAGCCCTACGAGCATGTAAAAGTCAGGGAGAGAAGAGGTACATCGTGTAGTAAAATAACACCACTTGAGATGCTGAAAACAAAGACCTAAAATCCTTTTTATTGTTGAAATAATGCTTTAATTATGAATACAAATATTTTAACTGCAGCTTTTTGTGAAATTATTAGTATTCTAACTAGAAACCTGCTTCCAAATCAATGTTTTTGGAAACTGTTTTTTATTCCAAACTAGAAAAAACCACTATTATTAATTTAATCCATTGTCATTATTACAATTGCATAACTTGCAGTCATTCACCGTATATGTTAAAGATACTACTTAATCCAGAAGGAATATATGATTACAAACTTTTTGATTTTCCTGCATAAAGCAGTAAAACAAACTTACATGAAACCAATATGAGCATTTGCATTCTGACATCTAATTAAATATTAGTTTGATAAGGAAAAATTATTGAAATCAACAGTAAAAATTGGGAAAACATTTTAAGTGTGATGAGCTGTGAATAATAAGAATAATAAATAATAATTTAAATATTGATTACAAACTTTTTGATTTTCCTGCATAAAGCAGTAAAACAAACTTACATGAAACCAATATGAGCATTTGCATTCTGACATCTAATTAAATATTAGTTTGATAAGGAAAAATTATTGAAATCAACAGTAAAAATTGGGAAAACATTTTAAGTGTGATGAGCTGTGAATAATAAGAATAATAAATAATAATTTAAATATTATTTCATATTATATTAAGTATAATAATATTCTAATGTTATTGTTAAATATTATTATATTTATCATTATATTTTCTTGGGGTTTGTAGGGAACATTTGGTATAAAAAAATCCTGTTGGAAAATTAAAATTATTTTTAGCTAATACTAATTAGTTTTTTTATATCCTGCCATCCAAGGTTTTATAAAGCCTGCATCATCAGTATACAATGACAACAAGTAAAGAAACAGAGGTGTAAAAAGTATGAATTGCTCCAAGCACCACAATATGTCTGGGAGAGTGAAGAACAAACCTGAAGCTTCCTGACTCGTATCCATCTCCTCTGTCGTGTCACCAATGATGCAGAGCACAGTGGGACAGAAAGAAGATATGTAGGCTTTACATGCCCATCAGTGGGTTTAGATAGGAGGTAACAGTGAAAGTTACTGGTACTACTTTTCTTTATGGCTGGTAGATGAGCTGGTAGTCTTCATAAAAGCCATCAGCGGCTTGCAGGAGATGTGTGGTATACACGGACATATTAATAACTAAAGAAAATGAGATGAAAAGCTAAGAGAGAAAATGAAATCAGTGCTACACCCCACAAAGTAATCACCCAAAGACTGAAGCACGACTTGATGCTAAATTCAGGATGGAATTCTTAAAGGTTATTTTGTAATCATTTGGTCTAACACAAGCGCTAGATCCTGTAATTTATCTTATAACCCTAGCTGGGCCCATAATTCATTCTCTTTTCACCTATTTACAACCTGCTCGACATCCCAATGCCTTCCCCTCCCCATTCTGTGCATCCCTCCTTTTTCCTTCATTTTCACTCATCTACACTCAAAATTTGTATTTCTTCCTTCTTTTTTCACACTGACTTCCCGTTTGTGGAATAGGGATGCAGAAAAGTCCCTCACACAGCTTTCCTCTCTCTGTCCTCCCTAGTCCTTATGAGTTGCACCAGGGCAGCTTCATTTCAGGGAAAGCCCTGCTCTAGACAGAGCATTTAACCCTTCAATTTGTGTTCCCTGATCTCCTACAAATACACATCTTTCCTCTCCTCTGGTTTGGAACTAGCTGAGATTTACAGCAGGTCTCAGCATCTGGAGCTCAGGGTCTGAGCACATCAGTAAACTACTGTCTGGCTCATTCAATAAAAGGTGAAGGCCAACAAACATGATCCTGTAACTTGAAAGGCAAATTGAAATGGCAAATGCTATTGCATGCCAGTCATTCCCACCTGTGCCCAGCAAGTTCATGGAGCAGGTCCTCCTGGAAACTGTGCTAAGGCAAACGGAAAATAAGAATGTGATTGGTGACAGCCAGCATGGCTTTACTAAGGACAAATCATGCCTGACAAATTTGTTGACCTTCTGCAACAGGGTTACATCATTAGTGGATAAGGGAAGAGCAACTGACATCATCTACCTGGATTTGAGCAAAGCATTTGACACTGTCATGCATGGCATCCTTCTCTCTAAATTGGGCACTCAGTGGATAAGGAATTGGCTGGATGGTCACACTCAAGGAGTTGCAGTGTATGGCTTGATGTGACAAGTGGTGCTCCTCAAGGGGTCGGTGTTGGAACTGGCACTATTTAGTGTCTGTCACGGACATGGACAGTGGGGTTGAGTTCACCCTCAGCAAGCTTGTTGACAACGTCAAGCCATGTGGTGCAGTCAACACCCTGGAGGGAAGGGAGGCCACCCAGAGGGACTTTGACAGGCTGAAGAGGTAGACCCATGCACACCTCACGAGGTTCATCAAGGTCATGTGCAAGGTCCTGCACATGGGCCAAGGCAATTCCAAGCACAAACACAGGCTGGGTGATGAGTGGATTGAAAGCAACTGTGTGGAGAAGGACTTGGGGATATTGGTTGATGAAAAACTGACTAAGAGCGAGCAAACTGTACTCACAGCCCAGAAAGCAATTAATCTCCTGGGCTGCATAAAAAGAAGCATGGCCAGCAGTTGAGGGAGGTGATTCTCCCCCTCTACTCTGCTCTTGCGAGGCCCCACCTGAAGTACTGTCTCCAGCTCTGAAGCCCCCACTATAAGAAAGAGATGGACATGCTTGAGTCTGTTCATAGGAGGGCCAAAAAGATGACCAGACAGCTTAAGCACCTTCCCTATGAGGACAGGTTGAGAGAGCTGGGGTTGCTCAGCTTGGACAAGAGAAAGTTCCAGGGAGACCTTATAAGCAGCCTTCTAGTACCTACAGGGGGCCTGCAGTAAAGATGGGGAGGGACTCTTTCTCAGGGAGTGTAGCGATAGAATAAGGGGTATCAGTTTTAAAGTGAAAGAGGGTAGATTTAGATTAGATACTAGGAAGAAATTCTTTAGTGTGACAGTAGTGAGTCACTGGAACAAGCTGCCCAGAGAAGTAGTGGATGCTCCCCCTCTGGAAGTGTTTAAAGGCCAGGCTGGACAGGGCTTTGAGCAACTTGATAGAGTGGAAGGTGTCCCCGCCTATGTCAGGGGCTCAGAACTACATGATCTTTAAGGTCCCTTCCAACCTGTACCATTCTATGATGACTCTTTCATTTTTCCACAAAATCTGACAGTTTATAATTGTTTGTAATCAACTGCACAGCAAATGTTGCTGTCATTTTTCTTTAGAGTATATACACTTTGTAAAATATCAAAAAGGTTGATGATCTGTACTCCAAATGTCTTCAGCCCTTTCTCGTCTGTTGTACATTTCATCGCCTATTTTGAATGTGTATACAAAATGTGGTAACAAGATAATAGGTGTTGGTTCCTTGTTGGCTTTTTCAGCCCACAATGTAATCATATAATTGTAGTTTTGAGGCATCTCTTTTACTTGTTAGGTCTGAACTGCAGTTCTCAAGAGCCAGTTGTAAGGATGTTCAGGCAAGACAGAAGGGATAACCTGTGGATTCATCTATGCATGGGTAAAAAGCGTAAGTAAAACACAGCAGAAAACAAAATCAGGGGAAAGTAGCTGAAAACCAGTTATTAGAAAGCATAATAATTCAATAGAATAACTCAGTGAAAAGTATCAATAATCCTAAAACTGTAACTGTCATCCTTATTAAAAGATAGAATGAAGTTCTTAGTGAGAGTATCATGTAATCTGACAAAAGCATAACTGTCAAAGTATTAGCCCAGACTGGTGTTCATAATTTTTACTTCTTTTTAACAATAGGTGCTGTTCTTCTCTGCTCTTCCCCTGGCACAAAACAGTGTGTGTGGGATTTGCACACGTATGATAAGCCTGCCAGGAATTGTGTCTGACAGTCCAAAAGCACTTCAAATTATTAGTATATAAAGTGAAATTGTCAACTGGTAATTGTTACTACTAATACTTTTCTTCATGATGTGGAAGACATAATTGCATGTCATCCAAAAATCTTAAATGAGTTTACACTTATAAAAACAAGTGTAGATATTAGTACAAATAACGTAGCCAATAAAACCTTGAAGCACTTGGATGAAATAAAGTGTTATGTTTATACAGTACAAAAATTTCTGTTGGGTATCAAGAAAGACAACAGTTCTACCATAGGTATAGTACGTTTGTTAGTTTCCAGATTTTGACATTTCAGCCGGCTGATCTCCTTCAAAACCCAAGGCATTTGGAAACAATCCAGAAAGTCATAGGATTGTTCTGTTTACACAACAATAAGGTTTTATTGAAGCAAGGCAGATACTAATAATGTGTTAAATTTTGAAAAGTGCTGAGCTGAACTGCTACATCTATTACTGCTTTCCAGTAATGAGGCAGGTGCACAATCCTTTCCAGAGTTTGTCTCAGTATCTTTGACTTAAAAATAGACTTTCTCTTTAAGAAAAAAAAAACGTCCTTTAATTAGAAATAAGCTGCCCCTTTCATTTATTGCTGAAATTATTTTCCATTAACAGAAAAACACAAGACATATATGGTTAAGGAAAATGTTATTGACATTAAGGAAAGAAAACATGCCTTGGTTTTGGTTCTACACAGCGTCAACATTTTGGTGTAATCCATTTTAGATCTCTGGCAGACATTATTTCCTAAATTAGGACACTGGCAGCTTATGAGGTATGATCACATCTCACTGTTGCATGCAATGCTAAATGAGTTTAAAGTCAGACAGTGATTTCATGATACCATAAAATTGAAAGTAACACTTACACCAGCCCAGGAAAAAAGCCACAATGATCATGTAATTTCAAACACTGACGCAATACAAATTCTCCCAGATGTTTCAAACGTGTTTATGGCCTGGGATGAAGAACTTTGCAGTGGCAGGCTTTAGTGCCAGAGCAGGTGCTCTCTCTGAGCTACTCTGACCTTGAGGTGCCCTACAGAGCCTCCATTTTACCACGGCTGATGCAAAGGGTGCACAGAGAAAACTCCACCCGAATGGGCGCGTGCTGTAAGCCAGCCAGCAGTGGAGTGGGCACGTGCCCCTTCATCGGGCTGAACGGGCACCAGCGGGGACCCCGCAGTGCCCCGGCGTAACAGCCACGGCCCAGGAACCACCGCCGCACAACGGGCTCCCTGCAACAGCTGCTGCTCTGCAGAGAAGGCTGCCATCTGAAGGGTCTGCAAGTCTTTCCTGTAGCCTCTGTGGAAACACTGCAGCCCTCAGAAAGAAGAAAAAAAAAAAAAGGTATATACGTATTTTACATGTAGAGGGTAAAAAAATAAGGCAAACAAAACACAGTTTGTCTTCAGTGAAGTTCTGCAGAACGGATGATTATCTGTCCTCTTTGCCTTTCACTTTTTATGACAAACAGATTTTTAATGTAACAGAAAAATGAAAAAAAAAAACCCTGTAAAATTGCAGATTTCTTTCTGCAGGCATCTTTATACTGCATGTCTAATGTGGCAGACCTTCATAAAAAAGCCATAGCAGGTCCTTCTATAATTTTTCAATTATACCTAACTATTCACTTTTACACTAATATTTGGTATTATACATGTTATTCATTTTCTGTGATCCTGGGACTATGATCATTTTTCAATTCTAGTGCCAAAGCAGCTTCTACTGATGATTAGCTCACCGTCAGAATTTTGGCTGTTTGACAATTGGGACTAAATCCCCTTCTGACCCCCTCTTCTCCTACTCTATGGATATCAGGTGCATAGGCTTTGTTTTTCTTTTCTTTAAGTAAATAAGAATTCTAGATGTTCTTCCTCAGGGAAGACAAGATTGAAAAAGGGTCAGATTTCTGAAAGGAAACAGAACAAATCTTATGATAGGTGGTAAACTGGTGTGTTCCACAGTCTACATTATAAAAAAGAATTGTCTTCATTACACACACATCATGTCATGAAACATTTAGGTGATTAAAACTTTAGAAACGATAGCATGTTCTATGTAGGGAAAACAAAGTGCTCTTGTACCAATTCTTACATTGCTAATCCCATGGGAAACAGTCACGATTCATAAACTTTTTACTGCTGTTGGTTATGGACAATGAATACTGAATGGCCAAATACCAGCTACTCAAGGTCTCCACTTGCTTCTGCAAGCTGCGTTTTTTTTTACTCAGCACCCACTACAGACTTATATAAGACGTTTGGGACTGGATGTTAATTTGACACTCAGTTTCGAGGCATGTCTGTTCACAAGGTAGGTTCCAAATCCAGCTCTAACATATAAGACTGTTCTGCTAAACAGACCAAAATTAGGCGTGTCTTGGCAGATGTGACTTCAACTAGAAGACAAAACTGTAAGTAGGTTTGGGGGGCAGCAGTGCACTGTTTATCCTTCTAATAGAACTGGGGATTTTCTGTACATGCTATTTCTATTTGTCCTCTCAGTCAAATTTAATATCCAGTATTAAATTCACAATACTAGTAAATAGTAAAGGTTCAGGTGCTACAACCCATACCAAATTAAAGAAAATCAGGGAAACACCCTCCAAAGATCTTCTTATGAATATATGCTGGAAAAAAACGCTTCAAGTCAAATTATTTGTATATTCAGCAGTGTACAGTATTAGTGATCAAACATACTATGAAATTACTTCAAAAAGATTGCTAACCACCTAAATCAGATCCCAAACTTTTATTTATTTATTATTTGTATGAAAATTGTTCAGATAATAAACTGCCAAATATCATGCATTATTTAATGAATATGCTAATTAATACAGATATTTTAGCAATCCTTAGAAGGGTATACATGTCAGCGTTCCTTCAGGAGAAAGGTGCTGGGACTCCTCTCTTGGTTACTAACTTTCTGGCTGTTGTTCACTATGGGTTAATAAAAAAAAATCCTACAGCATAGAATTGTTCTCTAATTCACTAATGCAGGATGTTAGCAACCACAAAATACAAATATTAAGCTTCTACAGCAACATTAATTTGGTCAGAATGTACATCTGGTTTATTTTACAGTACTCATTAAACAGCAAAAGTATAGCAATCAATGTATTCAGTTGATTTTATTACTGAGTTGTATTTTATTATTATCCAATGGTCTAATTATATTTTCCCAAACAAGTGTGGGCAGTTTAGTTGGTTTGTTTCAGATATTAGTCTCCTATTAACTGTGAAGCTTCTGCAGTCTGGGAGAGGGCCCATAAGCCTGAATAAATGTAGAAAGAGGAGGGAAGGAAAGGATGGGAAAGGCTGTCTCCACTCAGTGCAGCAGAGCTGACACGAGAACATCAGCTTTTGCATCTCCTGGCTTCTTACACTTTAATAAGGTAACTGTATGTGTGTGTGAATGTAGGGTTTCATTTATTTATTTTCGTACTTAAATTCCTATGTTTGGTGTTTGCTTTTTTTGGTTTGTTTGTTTGTTTGTTTGTTTTAAAGGAGAATGACCAGAACCACAGAGCCTTCTGTTTGTGCAGTGTAATGAAGCCGATTTGGTGCTTTTCATGTGCTGTTCCCTGTACACTGGACTGCACACGGGGATATTTCTCATCCATGCAGTTTAGAAAAGCCCTTTGAACTGCCACTGTCCTTTGGATACAGCTTGAATCTCAGGATTGAGGAAGCTTCTCTTTACCTGCCTTCATACAGTTTCTCAGGAAAACACTGTACATAATATAAATAACTGAGCTACAGCTCTGAGAGTGTGTAAAATTTACCCAAAGCATGAATCTAAAGCTGTTCATGCTGGACATTTCTGCAGCACTGTACAAACTGGTTTTAAAGATGCAGCTTCTGTAGCAGTTTTCTGGTCCCTTGAGTCTATACACAGAGAAGAGCAGTAAAAGCTGGCGAAATAAATTTGGATACTCAATAATACGTGTCAATGAGCAGCTGTCAAATAGCAGCAGTTCTTTATTATTGATCCTCTCTATCTTCACGCTAATGTGAACTTCTCAACCTGAGAGAGACACTTTG
>NW_008596936.1:0-9822 GCF_000691845.1 Merops nubicus | reverse complement strand
AAGAGTGTGCTGTGCAAAGCGTACGCATTCGACTCCCACGCTCTGAGGAAGCACAAGGAGAATTCTGAATTGGTTACATGAAGTATAGGTTAAGATGGTGGAAAAGTGCAGCACTTCCAGAGAGTAGTCCATTATCTTTAATGACCCCGTGCCCAAAGGTATTAATGAGGTTATGCTTTTGTGCAGGCATTGCTATAATGTTGGAGATCAAATACAGAATGAATCATTCGGGTTTTGATTTATTTTTGTCAATTAGTCTAGTTTAAGAAACTGAGTGTAATCTGACAGCTGTACGCAGTGGATGCTCTTCAGCTAAGTTCTATGATCTGTGGTAGACATCAAGCTGCAGCCAGACAGTGACCTTTTGAATATCTACAAGAATTACATGCAGACAAGCATTTGCTTGCTGTGTGGTGTAACTAACCTGGCACATTGCCCATTCTTATCTGAAAAGTTGATCCTGCTGTGGGCAAGGTTTCTCTCTCTGCATATTTGGCCACCCAAAACAAATACAACATGATTTAACTCCTACTTAGCTTTTGATACAGTATTTCAACATTGCATCCAAATTTTCCAGTACAAAATATACTTTGAAAATAATTTTAAAATTTCACAAATACGAATGTCAGTGACAACTTATCCTAAAATGCTAAAGCTTCTTTTTCTCCAAAGCACTTTAAAAACAGTCATTATTCCTATCCTCATTTTGAAAATGTGAGAATTAGGCACATGGAAGTACAGTTGCAAAAACTCACAAAGAAAATCAAAGGAAGAGTAAAGAACATCTGTTCCCTTATCCTGGACCCCCTTTTCCTCACACCCCAAGTTCCCTGCAATTAATCCTAAACTGAAGAACTAACCCCCAAATGCTCTTCTTTGAAACACGCTCTGTCTCACGGAAGTGTTCAGCCTCCTCTATTCAGTGGCACTATTTAGAATTAGTCAGAGGCTCAGTACCTCAGAGGAACATTGACCAGCTCATTGTAAAACAGCTGCTAATGGTAGGAAGATGCCTTTTGATTCAAGAGCTAGATAAGAACATTTTTTTTGCCATTTACCAGTCAGTTTAAAACACAGACTGATAACTTATTTTTCTATAAAACAATTTTGCCATTTGAAACTTTTTCCATCATTTTGTCCTTTTTTTATCTCCAAGTTTGATTTGGTTTTGTCACGAGACCTGACTGGAATCCCGTCCCAGTTTCACCATTTCATGGATAACTAGAACATAACAATGTGGCTTCCATCAGAGCAGAAGTCACAAATTTTTACCTTTGGAATTGGGCTTGTGCATGCATCAATGACTAATTTTGCCCATAAGGTCAGATCGCTCTTTTGGCTAGGTAAACCCACAGAAATCCCCAAACTGTTGCTCTCTTTAAAGCTAGTCATGTAGTTCAAGGCATTCAGATCAAGACCAAATACATTTTGGAAATATGGCAGCATACGCAGAACATCCACATCTCACTAAATCACAGTTTGTTTGCCAAAGCATGTCCCTCTCTGGAGGACTGCCATCCCAGACCTGGAGGATGTAAATAGCAGAGGATTTCTGCTTTTTAAAGAATGGCAAAATGTTGTCAGATCACAAGATATATGAAAAAATACTGCCAGCTGCTCCATTTACTGAAACATTCTGAGAGAGTGTAGTGCAGATGAGAGGGCAGATTTTGGCTTAGGATCAGGAAATATCTTGTAGTGGAATAATTAGCTGACATGCAAGAAAACACCTGAAAAACTGTAGGATTAAATATGTAATATATATATTTCCCATGAGATCAATTTTCAAATTCAGAATAATTTAAAATAATTAAAAGTTTTCCCCAGCTCAGGTCAAGGCATCAGAGTTGTTGAAATGCTCATCATTGCTAATGCCTGATGTATTCTTTGAACTTTCCTACTACTAGAAGTTATAATTTTTGTATGGTTGTTTAGGTGGGTTTTTTTTGTCATTTTTTAAGGGCAAAGTAATGAAGGCCCATGTGTCTTCAGGAAAAAAAAAATCCACAGGGAGGAAAAATTTCTAAGTTTTCCAAGATTTTATACTATTTCTTTATATCTGTGCATCACATCTATGCAGCATTGTGTTGACTCTTATTCTTTCAACTGCATGAAGCTATGAAATGAATTGTGATAGTAGAACATGGTTTATATATGATATAAGAGAAGAAGGTTTTATTCTGCTTCTGTTTGTGCTATTTGAAGGAATAAGCTTTTAGGGTGCCAAAATTATTACTAGCCTTGTTAACTACTTTGGAAGCAAAATAGCTGACATAAGGATACCCAAATCTGTTCCTTTATGAAAGTGTAATAAGACAGAAAATCATTTTATTGTCAGAGAATGCTTCAGTTTATATTACACAATTAGATTTGCAATAAACTGCAAACAGATTTGGTCATGTCACTTAACAATAATCCTGGAAGAAGTAATGAGGTACCATTCAGCTCCCTGATAACAATGGTCTGAAGGTAACCTGCCGTGGCACAGCTGATTACTCAAACCAGTTACACATATGCCACCGAAAACAGACTTTAGCATGGCATCGTTCATATTTTAAATTTGTTTCCAAACTGTGTAACAAGTTTAGCTCCAGTCTGCATGGATTAATATTGCAAACACTTGGCTCATTAGTCTAATCAAATGATGGAAGGACCACACAAACGTATGGATTGTTCTGCAAGCCTGACCCCGCTCATTCACACACATGTAATAGCCCAGCCATTCACTCATGCATGGAAATGATCACAAAAGCAAACAATGCCCTGCTCACTCATTCACTTAATTAGTTAGTCACTGTTTTACTCACTTGGTTGACTCAGTCCTTCATACTTACAGCCTTAGAATCTCATCTCACTTTCCCACTGAGTAATGCCAATTAAAATTCACTTAAGACCCACATAGGTGGAGAAAATCAGAATTATACCCTCAGTCTGACAGATACTAAACTTTATGAAACAACCCCTCAGTGTGAGTCAGAAGTATTCTAATGTGTTAAGTAGAAATGTAGTGCTGCACAGGCCTTGCCAAGCCGCCTCTTTTTCTGCTTATTACCTCGCTTGCTTTGAAAGCAAAAAATAGGATTCTACCCTTGGCATTATTTAAGTAAGCATTATTGAGAACAAAATGTGGCCTTTTGCATGTAAATTATAGACCCGGTTTTAACACGTAGTTGTCAGCAATCTATCCTTCATAAAGCATTTCTCAGCATTAGTCTGCGTGGATACTTATTTATTTCAAAATTTTCTTGGCTAAAGACCATTTGCCTTAATTTCTCTTAATTGGATGTTTCATACCCAGCACTAAGGCTTCAAAGAGGAAAATGATATATAACACTTTAAAACTGTTAAACTGATGACCTTTGTTATTCTATGACACAGGTTTGACACAAATTCAAATCAGCGATTCTTTCCATTAGGCATCTGGCCAGCATATTCAGCTGACACCTAAAATGTAATGTTGTCTGCCCATCTCATGACCAAGTCTTGCATCACTGAGTGACAGACTTTAATGTACAGGTCTGTCTGTATTTGTAGATGCACATAAATCACTGCAGTGGTGATCCTGTCTGTCATAAAGCACAAAAAAACCCTCTTCTCATTCTATGATTTTGGAAACATAACATAATTTTCCCAGTAACAGCTTTCTTAGGCTGGCAGTAGAGTGATTTTTGTTTTTACCATTTTGATCTTCAGAGATAGGTATATGACAAAGAACCACATATTTGGCAAGAAGATTGGCAAATAACTAAAAATCCTTACAGCTAGGAAGTAAACTCAATGACACAATGTCATAGTAGTGAATGAGTCTGTGTAACCCTTCCTTAATATTTGCATTTATTTGTGAATGTTTTCAGCAAGGGCTAAAAGTGGAAAACAAACAGCCAGGGTTTCTGGAAGACTTTGCCTGCTGCTGGTAGGGACCAGCATCTCACAACTCACTACAGGCTCTCCACAAACTCGCAAACGAAGAGGAACAGGGCAGCAACTTGGTACGGTCCTGGACTTCACAGAAGCTTTCTGCAGCCCATGCCCAGGGGATAAAATTTGGGATAAACTGTCATTGAAAAGGCTCCTGCATCATGAGAAACTCTAGCGCAATCCAGAAGTATGGTTTGTACTTTGTACATCTCTGTAAACCTTTGTGAAGAACACCTTATTTTTATCATTTTCGTCAGACGGAGTTTATTTAATGGGTGGATGAATATTGTTATCTTTTTAGTTTCACTGCAAAGTCTTTACCATACACCTTGATAAATTGACTTTTTGTTTTACAATATAATTCAATAGTCCTGGCAAGATTTAACAGATTATCAAATCCACTTTCAAAATGTAGATATTCCCTCTCTTCTCCCCTAAAGGCAAGAAGACCAGAAATTTTTTTTCATTTTAACCAAGTTTATGTTGCTAAATAGTATTTTCGTTTTTACTTGTATGATTAAGTATGTCAGATTTTGTATATTTACACATAATATAATATGCATTATTATATTTTTAAAAAAAAACTAGGCAGGGTCAGTGCAACTGCAAACACCTCCTTCTACTTCAGAAGTCAAGACTAGGTAGTTCTAGGGTAGGGCAGGACTGCACCTTTACAAAGGAAGAGCTGGAAGCAGGCATACCATAAAAACCAGAGAATGAGAAAGGGGAAATTATGCTAAAAATGGTGGCTTCACACACAGATGGAAGGGTGGCTACATTTGGAAGTAATACTTCTGAGAGGTGAAATGATGAACAGAAGGAAAGAGATTTCACAATTGCATTTATTTTTGCAAACGGTCTGAATTATCACTACACGTGCATTACGCTTTGCTGTCTGGAAAAGTACCTTCTGCAGCTGAACAAAAAGATTTGATCCCAGGCAGTGAACTCTCTCCATCTGCTGAAGTAATTTAGCCACTGCCACTGAAGGACTTTCATACCTCAGAAACAGAGTATTCAAACAGAGCTCAGGTTTTTAATCTTGGATTTGGCCTGACGAGACACCATCCACAAATGCTCATTGAACCCCTCCCTGGACATCTAAATTTGCAGCAAAATCCTGCCCTGTGAGTGGCACATCCACCAGTATCACACAGCTGCACCCAGAAATGGGGATGGGGCACTGGAATTTAAGTTCTCAAGCACATGCTTTCACACCAGTTTTGTTACATTAGACCACTTAGGCCTTTAAGTGTTTTGAACATAACAGTAAATACAAGTCAGGTAAAGAATAAAAAGAAAAGGGAAAAACAAGTAGAAAACGTTGGGAAGTTGTTCTTACACAATTTAAGCAGCTTCTGCGACCACAAAATTAACAAAAGTAGATTCTTTAAAGTGTAACCATTGCCTATAGATGGTTTTTAAAGTCAAACTAATTTCTAATTGATGCCAGGGGAAGTCAGTTAATCCCTTTCACAAACTGAAATGGATGATCGCATGCAATAAGCTTTATCTCTGTGTGTTAAAAAAGTGAATAGAAGAACAGTTATATTGCTCCCGTTGTTGTGTAAAACCAGCACTGGAGTTTTGCTTTTGACAATATTTCTGCTTAGCCAAAAAACAGATACTGTATTTGATACAGAGCCACAGTTTAATTGTTTGCATCAGTCTCGCTTCCACCTTTATTTGTCTTGCATCCCCTTCTCTCAGCAAAGTCTCCTTGACCTCAGTATGATAGAGCTGAGGTGGCCTGGCAGGCTGAAAGCAGTTTTACTTACCATAAAATATACTACATACTTTTATCAAGCTACAGGAGGCAAACATCCCGTGAAAGGACAGGTAGCTTTCTGTTACCTGTTGGGGCAATGGACAACTGATGCTTTTGCAGACGTAAGAACCAGCTGTATGTGTTACCACCCACAGCATCAGATGCAGACAGACCCCAGGTGGCACAGAAATCTGTGCATTTTCCTGTAACAGCACTTCATCAAACCTCTGTCACATTTAGCTATGTATCTACCATTACACCTTTTTTCCATGCATGCAGTCTGTTTGATTTCCATGGTGCTCTCGCGTTAGACAGCACACCTGTACTTGCCACCACACACGTTTTGCCTCCTGCACTTTGGTTATGGGAATTCCCAGGTACTGGGTCTTGCAAGAAGCACGTGGCAAAGTCAAATGGCAACCACACATCCCGTTGCACAAGAGGGAAGGAGTCTACAGTGGGAGCAGCTTTGGCTACCAGGGACTCTTGGAGCACGGTGCTTCTCGGAGGGTCCGTGCTGCTGGCTCTCCGCAGCCCCAGGACCCGCGCCTGCCACACGCGAGGCACCAGGAGCAGCCCAGGCCTCGGGGGAGGCACGGCGAGGGCAGAGCAGAAGTGTGGAGCATGAGAGGTGAGGGCTGGCAGCTCTGAGGCACACCACGTATGGGTCACGTCTCACAGCGCCTCGGCTCCTCGTCCTTTTAATTTAGCCTAATGGCCACTGTGTCCAAAGTTACGCTGGCTGATTATCTGATTGTAAATTAAATTCTACAGAGAGGCATATAGCAAGTGGGTATCAAAGAGGTCAGAAAGGGTTTGCGAAACAGGGCATAAGGTTGAATTTCTTTCAGGGAAATTGGTCAATAACTACAATTAAGATATTAATGGGAAAACATTAAACATTAAAACATTAAAACTGTGTTTAAAACCACAGTTGATCTCAAAATGGCTAGTTACAAAACAGTCATTAATTGTTTTTAAAAAGTTAACACAAAAACCAACTTTTTAATAATACCTTAACAAGAGGCTGACTCTAGAAAGGGTATGTGCTGACTTCTGTGTTATCATTGAGTGCCTAACAGTTTAATGCTGTTACAGATTTACTGCTTTAGGCTGTACATACATTTCCATGTATGTAAACATTTTGTAAAATCTCACCAAATTCACATGGACTAAAATGCAGAATTTTAAGCCACACAACAAGCCAAGTTATCAGAAAAAGTACAGATTAGTGCTAGGAACTGAATGAGGAGAATATGGAAGTCATATCTGTAAAAATAGATAATGGAATGCATATTTTTAAAAAATATAAATATACATAAAAAACCCAAACTAAAAGCAAAGAAACAAAGCCCATACTGCTAAATGGCTTGCTGGATAAAACATTTGCAGGGGTAGGTATAAGAAGGACAGGGTGTGCATCCTCCTTCTCTCCTCACCACTGAGCAACTGAGCTCGAAAGCAGCCAGACTGAACCTTTCGTGGCTGTGTGACTAATACCTGGAGTCCATCCGACCGCGCCGCAGAGGAGACCCACCCAGAAGCTGCTCCCAGCTCTGTTACATGGGAGCCTGAGGCGCAGAGGCAAGGGACACTGCGACCAGCACGTCACCAGCTCACCTGCGAGAGGGACCGGCGCAGCTCCCGGCGTGCCCGCTCCGGGCCCCTAAGGGTGGGCACTGCTTCTACCTGTGCTTCCCCATCCTTAACGAACCTGGGCAGACAAGGGGAGAACTGGCCAGCATTTGGGGTTTTTTTCAGGTTAAGACCCTGGCTGGTCTTACTTGGTTCCCCCAGCCTCGACGGAAACAATACCATAGGATCCTGACTGCAAGGAGATCATTAGGGCAATAATGCATAAAGAATAAGCTATGCTTTGGAAGTACCACCTTATCTGAGGTGTCAAAATCTTGAAAAGAAGCCCCTCGACTATTAATTTAGTTTTGTAGTGCTGTACTTCTTCTGTATTCAAATGTCACTTTTTAAAAAGTGAAAAGAGGCACATAAGTACACCCCAGTGTAAGCAGGCATGGTTAGGGATATCCTATGATGCTTTTCACCAGTCCCAGAAGGGTCTAAACCAAATCTAATACTGTTTTCCTAAGCCTGATTTATTTTCATTGTTGTGCAACACGTACATACTTCTTTAGCTACTTTTCTCAGAAGCACTATTACCTGCTGCTGTCAGAACTCACTCCTTTCAGAATGACTCCTCAAAATACCAGATTTTGTAATTCTTCCAAAAACGTTTGTACTGTTTTGCTTAAAGGTCTGGTCTGAATGTCTCTGCATAAAGCAGGTCCTTGTTCAAATAGGTGTTCTTTAATCATGAAAATACAGCAGAAACAGAAAACCATTTGGGTGGTTTATTCTGTGGAAACAGAAAGTCTGTACGGAGCTCGTTGCAACTTTAAACCGCCACATGCAGAAAAAAACCCCAGCTGCTAAAATTCTTCTGGTTGTTTGAGGCAGCCTGAACGGCTGATCAGAGAATCGGCGCCTAGTGCAGCTCCTCGCCCAGCAGCTCGTCGCTTTTAAGAGCCTAGAACAGAGTCTTGGTGAAAAGGCTGTTTTGCTACAGTGCAAAAAGGAGAAATAGCAACTCTATTCAACACGTGTGTTTAATTTTCTAGTAAGCATTAGTTTCAGGTATAACAGATGAATAATATTCTGTGCAAGAGACAAAAACAAAGTGATCTCTGCTGAGGTCTGGTTCACAGGGTATGTTCTACAGCACAGACTTTTCCACCTTGTGGCTGATTGTACCTCATATATTAAGTTACTCTCTGCTTATTTAGCAATGATTATTTATGCTTGCTGACTAAAACCAGATCCCATGAAGTGCAACTCTAACAATCAAAATAAATTCCAAATTCTAAATTGTGGAGGGACTGGGTAGCCATTTTGGTGGTGGCAGCCATCTTGGGGCAGAATAGATTCAAATAGCCAAATTTCCAGAAATTACTAATATTTTGCAAGCGTGATAATTTTAGGATAATCTTTCCTGTTGTCAACCACTTCACTAGAATTAGAGGACGGGTATGACAGTCTACCACACTATGACATAGAACCGTAAGAGGAAACAATTTCTGCTGCACATTTTTCACTCTTAACTCACAAAACCCTAGAGGTTTAAAAATAGAAATAAGCCAGTAGTAGAGATCCCTTTTCAAGGCCATGAGGTAAATCAAGAACATACAGTGTAGGAATGACTACCCACTCTTAAGACCTTATAGCAAGTTTAATATGCAATGAAATTTTGAAATTTTAAGTACTTATACATAGAAGGACAGAGACAAGAAAAGCAGACAAACACATAATCTTTAAGCAGAAGAACCCTGAGCCTCCTTTGACAGGTAAGCTAACCGCATGAATTGGGAACAAGGTTGTGCTTCTGATTTACCACCCCTGCAAGAGACTTTCATCGCTCAGGACCTCATTATGGTGGTCGCTGCTTGTTTTCTGAGCTCCAACCCTGAAGCTGTGTCAAGTTATTCACAAGGGTGACGGTGACGGGAGCTGATATTTGGTAAGGAAGGATGGCAGGACTCGACTGTGGAAGACAGGGCTCACGCTCCAGCACACGAGTGTTCACCGTGGGATGTGCAGGTAAGGGATTTAGTCACTAGAGAAGGCAGAAGTAACAGTTAGGAAACTTATTTTTCACTGCTGAAGCTGAAGAAAGGCAGAAGTGACCAAAAAGCAAGATGACAATGGACTAAAGGAGTGTGAATCCTCAAGGTACAACCTCAGCAACAAGACTGATGAGCGTGGCTCACAGATTTAGAAACGAGGAAAAAGGCTAGCAGTCTCAGAGGCTGGAGATAGCCCGCAACAAGCAACGCGATCCACGCCTGATGTGGACACGCTGCTTCTGCTGCTCCTGCTGTGATTTATTACGGCTGCCGCGACAGGGCAGGGCAGGGTTTTGACAGCACAGAAACCACTCCGGATGCAGAGCGGCGAGGCAGAGAAAGCCAAGGGGAACGGCGTGATGTGCACAAAAAAGGGCAGACGCTGGTGAAGTTTGGGTAAGCAAAGGTCAAACGACAGGACACGAGGGCGCGTCCCACAACTCTGCGAAGTGACTCAGCCGGCCGACATCCGCCGGGGCGCGGGGGCTGCGGCCTCGGGGA
>NW_008596935.1:49947-113462 GCF_000691845.1 Merops nubicus | reverse complement strand
GCATCAGCCAGTTCCTTCGGTACATCCTTCAGGATGCAGGGAGTGATGCTGGGGAAGCTGACCACTCATTATCTTAATGATGCATCAGTCCTGAGGCACTTAAAAAAATAGATGTAATCTTTGGAAAAAACACAGAAGAGGCAAAAATACATGTGCTTGTCTTCCAGTCTGGTCAAGAGACAAATCATTCCAAGCAGTTCTTCAAAACTACTCTTTTTCTCTGTAAAACAGCATGCAGTTCTTGTGAATGTATCCGTGGAAACCAAGTGTTACTAGAATGCTATTTTTATGAAAAAGAGCCTGTTGCTTACGTTACTAAAATCTCATGTTTTCACAGGAATGGTGAGCTTGGCAGGTCTTTGTGAAGTAAATATTTACCTTCCCTACCACTGAATGTCAACATAGCTTTGGGCCGAACTGTTGCCTGGATGTTAGTTCATTTTTATTATCTTGGTTGATTTCAAAAAGTAAGAAATTACCACAATTTAAAATAAAATATGAAATAGAAATTAATCAATTGACATATATGTCCAGGCAACACGCATTAGTCTTCAACACTGAATTACTAGTAGGCTTGTAAGTCTGTCATTAAGTCTCTAAGTGTATACACAGGCTTCTAAATAATTCTTTCAATTCTTAAGCACAGGATGAGGCACTAATTTTAAGTGTCTGGATTCATCAGTGAATTCATCACCTTATTGAACCATCAGTCAGGTGAAGCAAACAGCAGCAAAAGAAAAGTATCTGGCAAACACTCTTGTGAATAGGCATGCTGTAAATGTGATTTGTGGTGACAGGGGTTGTATTAGATGCCAAGACATGGAAGCCACAAATATGCTGCAATCAACTACAAGTTTAGTGAATTTTAACAGGAATAACTATTATCCTCAAATTCCTATCAGCAGCAAATCACATGGGCTTTGCTGCTTATTGCCTTTGATGCTCGTTATTCGCCTGGTAAAAACATTTAGGCAGCCAGTGAGAAGGCAGGAAGGATAACATGTGATTTAGGTGAATGGCTGCACACACGAATAACAAAAGGGAGCAGATTAAATTAACATTTTCCAAATAGCTTGAAGCATGAACGTAATTCTGCCAAAGCATTTGGTGCATACTTGCAAGTAATATATTTAGGGAAAGGCAGGAGTGGTTTGTAAGTAATTTGCTAAGAGAAAAAAGAAAGCCTAAGCAACAAGTTTATCATGTAATTTAGGGGCTTAATGATGCAGATAAGTATCTAGTGGGAGATTTATGCTTCTGTGCTTTTGAAAAATCCAAAAGGATGTCCAACTGACAACTTTAGGTTGATAAACACCTTTAAGCTTTGGTCTTAGTTTCAAAACAAGCATACATTTGCCACAAGGAGCTTGACCTGGGTGAGTGTATAGCTGCATACTTCTTGCCAGTCTGTACAGGTGTGGGCTTCAATGTGACACATTCTGCAAGAGATAGATTCCTATCCCTACTATTAGAGCAACACCACAGAAAATGACTCAAAATGGCTTGCCAGAAAAAAAATAAAACTACCCCTCCAAAGCAGCACTGGGGTTGTAAATGGAAGGGGGAATCTATATCCCTTTAAATCTTGTAGTGTTGCGTAGAAAAGGCTCAAAATGATGGCATGGCTATATGTTAAGGGGAAAAAGAAAAAGATTTTGTGAGCTGTTTGGATGCTTAAAAAAATAGGAGAAGTTTTTGGTTTTGCAGGAGAAAAATTAGGAGATAGGTAGATTCAGTTGCATAGATGTACTCAAAAACTGAAATGGTGCAAGAAGATTGTTAGTAGAAGAATTAATTATTTCCTTCAGTAGACAACCAGTGAAAGAAAGCAATCTTTCTTACAGAAAAGTCATGTCAGTCTTTCTTTCTAGATACTGCTATTAAAAAGTTGTTCACAAAAAGAAGACCTTAAGAACATAATTTCTACAAAAAATCCTACATAATTTTTAACAGCAGTTGTCTGCACACAGAAGCAGTTTGGTGTTGCGGATCCTAATTATTTCAGCATTGCTTCAGAGAATCTTTGACATGTAGTTAAGGTAACTTGAACCATGCCATTTAAAATCAAAATCAAAGTCTATGCAGACTTTTATATTTCTGTAAGCTGGACCATCATAAAGAAGCAAACCAACACAGAAAGATCCAACATTTGCTTTCCTTATCAGTTAAGCCTTTAATAGCATTTTCTTTCAGAAAGGCATTTATGTAAGACAGATTTAATATAAGGGCTTGAAGGTAGACCGCATACACTTTGCTAGCCTCCTGAGCTCTTGGGTGTGGGATTATTTTTTTTTTTTGTGGTTAATTTTTGAATTATAGGAAACCTTTCTCCTGCCACAGAAATAGAGTTTTTCTGCAACCAGCCACAGAAATAGAGTTTTTCTAAAACCAGCTTTGCTGGAGAGGTTGTCCTTGCTCTGATGAAGTCTACCAACACTCACGGGCTGAATGAGCCACCGCTTCCCCCCACTCGGTGCCAGTATTGTCCAGTGTGATCAGTAAGGGGTCGGACAGCTGTGGGCTGGAGGCACATTCGCAGTGTATCAACATCTGGAAGTCATTCCCAGCCAGAGTGGACTGTGAATGCACTAGGCAGGCAGGATCCTGTAACGTCTCTCCTGTCTCAGCCTTAGCTGCCTCCGATGGCCAGATAATGAGAGCACTACTGTGAGTGAAAGTGTTTATGTGTTTATGTGACCGCAGGTATGTGCTTTTTTTGCTGCTGATTTCTTGTGTGCTCTGCAGACAGTGAGCAGGGACATCACAGGGACAGGGCAGAGACAGAGCGTCAGTGTGCCGGCGTGGTGGGATAACCCTCAGTTCCAGGACAGTGGTGATCTCCTTTTCTCCTGTCTGTTCCAGTAACATGTTGTCTGTTTTCATTAGGGCTTTCTGCTTGGGAAATAACTTTGACCCAGAGCGTGTTTACAAGAGATGGAGTGTCAGCTAACAATGTCTAGCCAAGTAGAGTTATTTTCTAAATGTTTTTCTTCTCCAATTACTTTTTGAATAAGAGCAGCTTTGCTTGACTTAACTCACCAAACAATGTGAAGTCATTACACCAATTTAAAATCCACACATCATTAAAAACACTTGCTAAGGTTCATATAAATATGTGTGTTTCCCTGTGTGTGCTGTTCCTCTGGACAAGACCAATGAACATGGGAAGTACATTTGCTGCAGTGGCTAGTCCCAATATGCATGCAGTAGAGCTGCCCGGTGAGACAACAGTAGTCCTCAAAACCAAAACCAGCACAATATTTCTCTTGCAGTTCCTCCAGGAGAAGGGAGGGCTTAGGGTACACCTTCTGGATGTCATCACTGATCAGTGACAGTCTAGAGAGTAGCAGTGAAAAAACATTATCCAGAAGATTTTGAAGACTGTAATTTGGTGAAATGCCAAGAAGTCATTGTATCTTATGATTAGGGTTCATGACCTTTGTGACCACAGCCACAGAACACATAGCCAGCTTCAGCATCATTGTCCCCTCAAATATCTTGCAGGAACCTCTGCCACTACTCCTTCTGTCCCATGCAATAACCCCGCAGTTGTGCCTATGATGGTGTGTAAGTGCAGCCCTGGAGCCAGAGTCAGGGCCCACCACCTCACTGACCCATTGCACCAGTTCTGGGGGTCTTTCTGGGGTCATCCTAGCATACCTCAAGAGGAGCATTGGGAAGAGAAACCATGTACTTCCTGCTATCTTAATTGGGATGCTTTGCACAAACAGATTAGATGCCTTGTACCAGGTACCTGTAGCACGCTTGGCGGCATGAGCCTCAGCTCTCCACTGGAGTTTGCACCATGACATCAGTGCACTGCAAGACTGTGTAACCCAGCTGCAACACGGAGCATCAGGGAAGTACAGCCACAAACGCAGAGCACTAGAGAAAGGGGTGAGAGGGACTAGCTGAGGTCATTGCAAGGAGCTTAGAAATCGGCCTGGCTTTTTCTCATATACCTTTTAAGTTTTCAGTTATTAAAAAATTCTGAAAATTTCCCTGAAAATGAATGTGTGCATGTTCTGTTAGCTTTTTAAATTATTTCAGGGGTTTTATTTTACATGCAATAATATGATGATTTCTTCTGGTTAACTAGTTAACTATTTTGTGATATTTCCAAGAGAGATGACTAGGTCATAATAAGTTGAATGAAATAGTGTTGATGGTTTGAAATACATAAGAAGAAATGTACATGGGTATACCATCTAGCAGCCATGAGAGAATAAACTAAAATATCTTATCTTTCTGATCTAAATAACTATCTTTCAGCATTATCTTACATAATTTTTCTTTTCTACTCAGAGGAAAAATGTAAAGGTAATATTAGACTGAAACTGCTCCAGAATCGTTTTGTCAGCCATTAAACAGATCTTTATTTCAGATTCATTATTTTCTATTCCTTCTGAAATTACATTATACATACATAATAGAAAAGTAACTTTCTCCCTCCAAAAAACACTCCGGCATGAAATTCTCATAAACTTCCTAGAGTGTGCATGAGCCATAACAGATAAGAGTTACTAAAAGACACATTTAAAAAGTTTTATAAAGTCTGCTAACAATTTAGTTTGCAATACAAAGGGAAAAATTCCTTACAATGTTCTAGTAATGCAGAAATCAAAATAGTATGTCTCACTATGCTGTGGTGACATATGCTGTTATTTTAGATATCTACTTCAGCCACTTTACTTATTAAGATAAGGCTTTTACGACAGTTTTTGAACTAAATTCCCATAATCCTTTGTTTACTAGTGTTAAGAGTCTAGATAAACTTGCCTAGTTGTGGTTTAGAGGAGAGATTTTCTTTTCTTTTCTGCCAAAGCAAATGTTTGTATATGTTACTCACTTTTAGTGCTTCTTCCTAGAAGAATGTCAGATTGATACAAGCCTACATGTCTGATCAGTGGATGTGCTTGTACTCCTATTTTTAGATGCTGATCAACAAAAGAGATTTGGTATTAACTTATAAGTATTTATGTCTAAAATCATATGCTAAACTTCTTTTATTTAAATAATTTTAGTAATTAAAAAAATATTCACAACATGTGATTTAACATTCTTGACCAGTTACATGGTTCTTAGGTCGAAGTTGTTAAATTGGTTGTTGAAGTGGTTCTCCAACCTTTTATTTACAACGGCCAGTGGGCATGAAATTTAATTTTAGTATTTCAAGATTTTGGAAGACTATACTCTATGTTTAGCCTGAAGCATGTTTATGTAGAACCTATTGCAAATAAAGTCAGTAAAATGTGCTAGTATAATCCACTGAATTCAGTGGCTGCATCTTGGATCCAGCAAGGAAATTACGGCTTGGTACTTTGAAGATGGTCCTATACTACGCCTGCTTTTCTAGAAGGAGGTGTTCTAACATTCAGACTGTTCAGAAAAGGATGACTATGCAAGAGTAAGCAAGAAAGAAAATTAATTTCAGGCATTGGAACAGGCTGCCCAGTGAATTGATTGAGTCACTATCCCTGGAGGCATTTAAAAGATGTGTGGACATAGCATTCTGGAACATGGTCTGGCAGTGTTAGGTTTGCAGTTGGACTCCATCATCTTAAAGGTTTTTCTAACCTAAATGGTTCAATAATTCTATAATTCGCAGGATTTGGAAGTTACTAGAAAATCAGCATCAAAAGAAGATAAGACAGTAAGAAAGTGGCATCAGCAAGTCCAATGAAAAGTTTTGTTTGCTTGCATCATGTGAATATGTATATATGTGGTGGTTCTTCCATGTGTTTTGTTGGATTCTTGGTGTTCTACAAGCCAGCAGACTATTTGAAGTACAGGTGGAAAAGCATTATTTGTGTTCATTTGATCTGTGCAGTGAAGAATCCTCCTGAAAAATAGTATGTGATTATAATATAACTGATGGGTATATCACAATGTGGTTGGGACATAAAGGCTGAAACAATGCCTCAGGCTTCAAGTCAGTGACCCTGTTGCTCCAGGCACTCAAGGGACAGGCCTTATGTCAAGTCCTTCCTTACCTTTCAGGTGGATATTGTAAGATCTCACTCATGTGGTGTGTTCTGAGTTAGTGGTGGCCCCAGAGTCGTGTCTTGTTGGGAGAACTCCCATTGGAAAACTTTCATAAGTGTTCATTATTTCCTTTTACATCCAGGCCACAAAGTCTCTCTGCCCACCAAAGGAGGCTTAGAAAGGTGAGGAAAAGATGCTGAATGCCTGGGAGAGCTATACCCATTACTTGAACACACAAACAGGCAAAAACAGACTTGAGTTGGTGGAGGAATGGCTATCAAGTGCGTGTGAAACAGAGTAGAATAGGGTCTTCGGTCAAGAAGTAAGTGAGAGGTCTGCTTAGGTTGGGCTGCAGTCCTAGTCCAGCCAATGTAACTGAGCATGGACAAGGATATGGAAAGAGTAGCAGCAGCAGTTGTGCCCTCACAGCGTTTTGGTACAGTTTATCTTTGCAAACAGCTTTGAGGGTTGCTTGTTTGTCGTACAAGCACAGATCGGATTGCACCCCATTTGAAACCATCTGGTTCTCTGCTGCATCTTTTTGCCTGGTAGAAACAAGCCCTTAAAATTCAGAAGCTGTCTCAACATATTTTCACAAACCACTTTTCTAGTCTGTCTGTTCTCACATGCTCTGCCTAATATGCGCAGCAGCAGCTGATGAAAGAATGGTTAAGGGCAGAAACAAAGGCATAGTTTGTTGCATGAAGCCAAGCAATTATTAAAGCTATTGTGGATGAGGTTGCCAAGCTACCTGTATTTAAAAGAGACTTAAGAGGGTGTTAATGCTGAACCTTTAGGCAAAAAGAGCTTGTTTGACAAAGATATTACCTCTAGTACATGGAATAAGCAGAGATTTAATGTTAAAATACTGTTGACTGGTGTCTTTAGTTTGCAGGATGATGCTTTCACTCCCATAATCCTTCCTTCAAGTTCAACAGCAACCACAGAATGGTGTTAAGGAATTAAAATTAATCTGTATTTTCCAAAATTAGCATAAAGGAAATAAATTTCTTTGCTGTCTCTGTGAGTGGGTACAGATTATATTCTGTACTAAGTGCATCAGGCTTAAGGCAGTGTGAATTCTGATACTTCAACCTCATGCTGAAAAATTTGTCCTTCTGTCTTGAGTGCCTTGAATCCTTTTTCAAATGATTCCACTGTGGAGTGAAAGCCATAATCAGGAGAGAGGGACTCGAGTTCTTCAGTGTGTGTGCAGATATTATCAACCAAGGTGAGGGAGGATGGACCTATCTCTATGGTGACACAACCAGCATTATTGTACTGCATCGCACTGTCAATAATATATAGAGGTAGCAGTTGTAGGCTAAGACAAGTCTTAAGGATGGGCAAGTATTTCAATCATTGGAGCAAGTGGCTAAGCATTCTGTATTTCCCTAAGTTTTAATGTGCCAGTCCTAACAGCTAATTCCTCACCAGCATTTCTAGGACACTGGGTAAGTTTAGTGTGGTCCGTATAGGGTGATAAAGCTCCATCAGATGCGTAACCCAAGCAAGAGCAAAATCCACCCTTAAGACAGAAGTGAGGTTAAAGATGATTAGATGTTTTTTAAAGCAGCTGAAAAACTTTTCAGAGGAAAATGTATATCTATGATAATTGATACCCAAATAGTGCATGTCTAGCGCATCCTGACGCTCACCAACATTTACGGTTGTTATTCAGAATGGTTTTTGCAGAGTGGGATTTTCCCTGGCTGATAACACAGCTGCTGTGATTACTGCTTCGAGGACCACCTCAGCAGGTGGCAGTTCCTAACCCTTTCAGTGCTAGCCTGCTTGCTTAAGCAGGTTCAATCTTGCCAGCACTTTGCTGATGGCAGCCAGTGTTTTGCCTGCAAAAGTTTGAATTTTTGATAACAGTGCTGGAGTCTGCCCTGTGTTTGCACTGACTGGAAATTTCCAGGCTGTAGATAGACCTTTACAGGCCCCAAACAGCTGCAGCTCATAACTGTAGCTGCAGTTGTTGCTGGTATGGCTTGTAACTGGCAAGGGGGAGGATATTAAAATCCCATAAAGATACTATCAAATTAGAAAATACTGTACAGTGTGCTTTTGTTTGTTTTAAGGATGAAGAAACCAGATGAGAGAGGACTAAAGCTCCCTCTGTGCGTATATGCAGAGCGGAAAGAAATTACATTTAAGTGACCCCTTGATAATAGGACTTGATATTTGACTGTATTTCTATGTATAGAAAAGACAGTTGCACTTTTCAACAGCTGCTCTTACTCTGAGCTTCAAGGGACTAACAAAAAGATTAGGTCTGGTCAGGGATTTACTCCCTCTCTCTCCATCCTTCTCAAAACCTGCACTTTTCATGGCTTTTGGGGTTCCAGGGAGAAAACAAAATAAAACACGTTCTTTATTGTGTCCAAAACTTTACTGCCATTTCAATAATGTCATGGCAGTATAGGTAGAAGCAGATGGCCAAGAAAGAAATCAGGGCCTGCAGGTGTAAGTGCATAACCCATTGGCTTTGGGATCCCCCATTAGTGGGGCTTATCTTTGCCCAGCCATGGAGGAAAAGTCTTACTGACTTCCCAGGCTATACTCTGAATAGCAGTGTGATATTTTCATTCTGTTTCAAAGAGTTTCAGCACATTTTCAGGAAGACATTTGGCTGTAGCATTGTTGCTGCCAACACCTAGGCAAAGTTTTTACCAGTCAGAATGCACAGAGAGCACGATGGGATGATAATGGACAGAAAACCTCCTCACCTATAAAGGAAGTTCCTTCTGAACGGACTCACATCCTGGTGTCAGAGTGCTCTGATCTTCCGAGATGTGTCAAGGCTCAGGTGTGTTGTTTGGGATGTGGTCAGTGTAGCGACTTGCTTTCCCATTGGAACAGATTCCGGCGGATAATCTCTGGTTTCATCTTGAGCTTCTTTGTATTCCTAATCATTTCCCCAAACATGTCCACCTCAGAACGTGCAAGACTGATTTAGAACCATAAAAGAAAACTTGGGTTATAAACTTTACCAGAATATGTTTCATGCTGCTATTGATATTTTAATTAAAATGTAAATTGAATAATTACTTCCCTTGGTCCTGTTTCATCAGTAATCTTCAATATGCATTAAAGATAACTGAATGTTAGTGTTTAAAAATTGTTAAGATTCAAAGCAAGTCTTCTGGATGGGAAGGAAGTAGAATATGCTAACAACTGCTTCTATACTTTGCACATACGTGAAGAGATTAATTTTAAATGTCCAGATTAGAAGGTGATGTGTAGCATGACCAAATATTAATGAAAATTACCTTTTTGAAAACAGGTTATTAAAAGTATTAGGCATTTTGAAATACAGCTTCATAAAGGAGGTGCAGTTTGCACAACACCTAAACTGCAAATGCAAGGCGTGGTGTCTGGTGTCACTTGTTGGGTGTTATGTGTCATTCAGGTTTGTGTTAGCTGCAATTGTTTGGGGGGACTATCTCTTTGAATTTTAAGCTTCAAAATGAGCAAATGGAAAGAAAAAGAAAGAAATGGAAAGAAGCAGCTCAAATTGCTTTCCCACACTAGTACTGAGAAGGCCCAATGTTTAGTGTAAAGGAGCAGCCAGCATTTTGAACTTAAGCCTTCTAGGTAAAGCTATTGCATTCAGGCTCTGCTTCTCACTGGAACTCACAAATCCTGTGTATTGCAAGCATTAAATAATCATGCCATTTGTTAAATTAATTAAATGCTGTTATTTAAATTATATTTGTCTACACACACAAGTTATTTATTCAGAAACACAACATTCAGTTACTTTGCAACTGAGAGTGCTAATTGTGCAAAGGCACAGGCGTAAGAGACTTTGCTCCTTTCAACAATAAACCTTCTGATTTAAATTGTGCTCATAGTTATGCATGTAAAAAAAATAATGAATTTGCCTACTTCACATGCATGCAGATACTGATACGCAGTAAAAGACTTGATACGAAAAGTGACATCAATAAGCCTCCTGGTGATATACCCATGCAAATATTTTTGTGCATAACTACATGTGATGAGATACACATTGGCATTTTGTCCCAGACTAAGCAATTGCTTCCATGATTAGCTTTTTGTGCAAACCATGACTCAGTCTTCATCCTTCCACAAATGTACTTTCATTTATACTTTGACAATTATGACATCTCCACAGCTTTAAATAAAGTTCAAGAATACTTGGAATAAAAGAACATTTAATGATCTTAAATTGGTGAATGATAGTTGTTAAAGAAATACCTTCTGACAGCAGCTTATAATTCGGTCCTGATTGATTCAGTTCTGACAATTATCACAGGAAGTTCTTGAGGCAAAAAGCTTGCCAAGACCATTTTAAAAGAGTGGATATTAATGCAGACAAAAACCACCCCAAATGGTGATAGTTATTGTCAAAATAGTGGAAGAGTGACCTCATGTTACCTAGCTTAAAACAATTATCTCTTGTCAGAGCAGGTGGGGCCTATATCAAGAAGATGCAGACTAAAACCAACTGTGTTTGGTTACTTTCCACGCCATCTGCTAGGAAAACACGTTTGTTCTTTGAACAGCTTCCCCGACCACTCCTAATAATGTTGCATTTCCTGCTGCCTTTCTTTCAAAACACAGAAATTCCATTCTTGAAGAAAAGACCTTTCCAAAGAGAAACAATAAAAGATATTTTTATCAGTTTCATCAAATGCTCCACCACAGTGCATTGTGAAGTATAAGTTTGTTTTGGTAATACATTGTAAGCTTGCTTGCATTGGAAGCTTAACAAATTTCTATTTATGCAAAACCCACATAAACATCTTCTGAAAGTAAATGTTTAGGGCTGAGTAAAAAGGGTTTGTCTGCTTGCTTGTTTGCTTGTTTTTTCTTTTTGTGGAGAATATTTTTAAAGATCTGCAGAGTTTTGGATAAGCTGGATTAGATATGAACATGCCATGTTTAGAGCTAGATCCGGCTATTAGGTGCAGGCCAGGTAATTTTCACAGGGAGGGGAAAACATTCATAACACTTCAGTTTAGATCCCAAAGGTGGATACCTGATCCTACATCTAGACCTAGCTTTCCTCTGGGACTGGTGGGAAGAAATGGGTGCTGTGAGCAGTCAAATGTCAGGGGACTGGACAGACACTTGACAAGCTCTGAGGGTGCAGAGGTCTGGTGGTGACTCCTTTCTTGCTGCTTTCTGCTTTCACTGCATATCAACCTTAATAAAACAACCATACCTGTGGTTCACAGAGAAAAGAAAGGCTGCCCTTGCCTCTCTGGAACTGTCCCTGGGGTTTTCTCCCCAAATGGAGAAGCTCAAAGGACTTCAGTGGAACACAAGGACTGTTCTTGCATCCTGCTGGTGGGCATTTGGTCTGCTCGTGGAAGATTCTCAGCAGTTCTACAGATTGCTTCACTGAAAATCCATCCCAGTAATGCATAAGCCATATGAAATCATGCAAATCTCTCACCAATTCATACTAAAGCATCATTTTGCCATGCTTTTTGATTAATGATTTCTTTTTTCCTGTGGTGAATTCTTGAGTAAAGCTTTCAGTGAAAAATACACAACTGAGATTTACAGTTTTTAATGACTCATCTCTGATGCCATACTAATGTTTATTTTGCATATTTTCCTTGCCGCCTTCATCACACAGAATTTTCCTTACAGGTAAAAGGATGATGGATGTGCTTAGACTAGGAATATGCAAAAAGGTATCCACAACTCAAGCAGAATTCAAAATAAGAAAAAAGCTTACTGAGGTTCCCAGAATTCAATTAAGATCTAATCCTCATTCCCAAAATTTCCTTTCTTTTTGTCACTTACTCTTTCATGTTGCTGCTAGCCACTTAAGTCCAGGATCTCTATCAAAAAAGAAGTAGTGTTACCAGCTCTCTCTTTATTGGAGTTCTTACAGTTATCCACTCACAGATAAGCCCTAGTCTTGGCTTAAAAAGCCAAGACTCTATCTTGAGTCTCACTTCTATCTGCATGACTGAACCAGAACACAGAGGAACAAAAAAATCAAGCACAAATTTTATGATTTCCATCTCTCGTTCTGTTCCTGAAAGGCTGCAGTTACTCTAGCCTTACACTATTCATGTGACAATCTAAAGCACAGCCCAAGCATATGTAAACCCATGGGTAAGCATTGCACACTGAGGTCTGTGTAATCACTGCATATTATAAACAGAGTAGGTGGAAAAAGTGGAAGCACCACTGTCTGAGTTGGCCTCATCTTGGCTCTAGAAGCAGTCTCCTCTGATCTGCTGTTTCACAGGGAAGCAGTGCTAGAAGAAATTTTTTTTTTTTTTTTTTTTTTTTTTTTTTGCAGCAGAGTGCTTTGGATGCGCACAGAAAGCATTAAAAAGCACCAGACTTGATTCAGCTTTCACATGTGAAGCTGCAGCCACAGACAAGAACGCATCACACAGTGGAGGGTGGGTAGTGCCACCTGATCCTAACAAGCTGAGCACTACTAGTTGTTTTTGCTGATAAGCGAGGCTTTTGAGTAATTTTATTGTTGCTGCTTCCCACCTCAGGTATCCACATGTGGCCTGGAGATCTTGCTGCTGTGAGAAAGTTTGCAAAGCTGCAGGGTCAAGTTGGTGCTGTGTGCTAGAATCACTAGAAAAAAAGTTGATGTCATTATAAAACAAGACATGAAACTAAAATGTGAGACTGTGAAAGCCTGTCATTTGCAAGGCTGTAATATACACTAATGTAGTGAAAGAGCAAGCAACTTCAGTGTTAGGGTGATAATGTTCACCTACTGTATTTCTCTGGGCTGAAAAGGGACCACAACTCTTTATTTTGACAAGGGATAATATACATCTTTGAGAATAACTATGAAAGAAAATTTAGCTTGCCATGTCAAGTAGTCCAGCAGGCAACAGAAAGTTGCCAACATCTGCTGAGGTGTCAGGTTTTCTTGTGTGAAAAATACAACTCAGATGTAGCACCAATCTTTGCTTTATCTTTAAAGATTTTTAAATCTTTATTTAAAACAAAGTTAGGAACCAACAATTCATGGTCTATAGCATATCCAGAGCATATTGAGTGCTTCTTTAACTGCTATAAATACAGATTCAGTTAGCCACACACAGAGCACTTCATCTGAATCTTGTCAAATGGGTGTATTATTCACATTTCATCCCATCTTAAAATGTGTGTTTCTCTTTTGCTCTTGTGAATGCTGCACCAATGCCACACCAGTGCAACAGGGAGGTTCCTGGCATCGTGGTCCAGATCCTTTCCTGACTGACTGTGGTGCCAAATGGGAATGTTTTCCTTCTTATCACAAGTGGCATTTGGACTTTTGCATCCTCAAAACTAAAATCAGATTCAATAATTTTATTTCAAAAATCAAGATATTAACTTGAATCAATTAGCTAAGTTTTCCCATTTGTGTTCTCTTCTCCTGTCCCACCCCTTTTCTGCATGAGTAGCCACTTAAAGTCATGCATATAATTATTTGACAGTTATTTCAATAATACAAAAATATTTTAAGTAATTCTTCTTCCTTTTTATGACTGCAATCTTGTGTTGAATTTACACTTTCTTTCAGGATTGTGGAGCATAGATATTATTACGATTTTGACCTACACCCAGCAGCTTTTATTCTTTTTCACAGATACACAAAATGCGAAAGACTGTTTGTTTCCATCTCTATTTTTTTTCCAAGTGTAAACTAAACAACTCCTTTTACATCTCTTGCTGGTTAGCAGCCAATGTAAACGCTTATGCTAGAAGAACAAGCCCATTTCCTGCCGTTAAGGCTTTTTTGTTTATCCTAGGGCTACTCACTGCCACTGCCTGCCCCTGACAGACTATTAACCCCTGTTTCTAGCAGGCATACCAGATGTGGGTTTCTTAAGCAAATTATTGGTTATTTCACCACATGTCGTTTTTGCAGTTAAGTGTTTCCAGCCTCTCAGAACATTCCACAGAAATAACATCACATTTTCCTCCAACCTGTTAATTAGCATAATTATTTATCAGCCTGAAAACCACAGCTTGAGTTTGTTAAGCAGCAGATAGGTCTGCACTGGACAGTGGCCCAAGAGACTTGAAAGAATGATGAGAGGCGTGAGGCTGTGGAAGCTGACTGAGAGGCTGTGGGAAGGCATGCTGCTTGCATTTCCCTCCCCCACCTTCTCTGAAAACCTCTCCAGCTGACAAGACACATCCCTTTTTCATGCTGCAGGCAGAGGGGGTTTCAGAGTAACTTGCCTGCCAAGACCTACCCAGATGTAACGGAGATCTGGCTCCAGATGATCAGCCCAAAAAGGAGGTGATATGAGAAATATGCATCCACTGCTATCCCTGGCAAATAGTCTAATCCTCCCTTCACATCAGTTTGCACTTTGTGCACACATCTAATCTCCCCCACTAAAAGGAAGGATAAGATTGCAACATTTATAAGGCTTCTAGGATGCAATTTTGCCAGGCAGCACATGAGATAACCAGGAAGGTCTTTGTCTGCTGTTGTGCACGCAATATTCATCCTGAGGTCAAAAACTATAGTGCCTTGCAGAATAATACATTGCAAGCAGCATGTGAAAGCTAGTTGTTAGATACCAGTGACAGATTAAGTACAAAATTGGTTGTTATGTTTTAAATACTGAGGTGAGCCTATCTTTTCAACCTGCAAAGGCAGGTGCAGAAAGTCTGTCCTGGCCTTGAGCAGATTAAAACTCTCTTGCCTCTGGGCCCCATGTGTGTCTAGTGTCTAGAAGTGTTTGCATAGGTCCCTGTATGGGATGAATGTGTCTGGGCTGCTTTTATAGCTGCAGGAAGTCCCGTGCTTCTGTGAGCAGTTGTACTGTGGTTTATGCATACCTGGTAATCGATGGTGTTTAATATAAAAATTAATAGTAGCAGTATGGAATGGGGATAGATATATTTCTAAGTAGCTAAGTGGCTGCATTTGAGCTTAGAGCTGCAATGGTTTGGGGTTGGTTTTCGTGTTTTTTTTTTTTTTTTTTTTTTTTTTTTTTTTTTTTTTTTTTTTTTTTTCCCAGTTAGTCTTCAGAAAAAATATAACTTGGATGAATGAACTAGAATGTCTTGTGACCACAGTTCAAACATGCTGGTTTTCAAAAAAAATGTTCAAGATGCCCAGTTATGTTCCTAAGCCTTCCAGTTCATTTGCAAGCCTATACCCATAGTAGGAAGTAAAGAAGACTAGAAAGCCAGAGGGCTCCTAAATAGCCCCTTGGCTTCAGAATTGTTAAGGATGCTGTAACAGATCGTTGTGTCTGCTAAAATGACTGTAAAATAACTGTTACAGCACTGTGTGGACCTGTGGTCCACATGACACATTAGTTGTCATTAATTACCTACTCGGTGTTTAAACATAGAGCATTAAAGCACTCAACTTAATAAATGAGTAGATAACAATTAACTTCAGGGACTGTGTGCATTAATGGCAGCAGTTAATTGGGACATTCAAACTAAAACTGTTCTGTTACTTCACCTCAGATGATGGATACCAATCTGGGAAAACAATTGGAAGTTCCAAGTCTTCATGAAACCCGAGGAGCTGTGCTTGTTAGCACTGTACCTGCAGCTGGTTTTGCTTCATCATGTTAGTTCCTGTTATACACTGCAGGCCAGGTAGCAGAAGGCTGACATGGGTTTGAATAAGTGAGCAAAGAATCACTTGGCCCTATGAACAACGAGCACGAAGCCTGTTTCTCCAAATGCTTGGTGGGAGGGTTGACACATTAAAACATAATGGCAGACTGATGTTTTAACTGAGCAGCGTAGGATCTTCTCTGTAGCTCAAGGGTATCACACCACAAATGGAAACAATTCAACATAGGTAATCTTGATGAAACACATTCATGTCTGAATGTAAGACATCAAGGTACCAGGCCCGGGCTCATAGAGAAAGCATAGCTTTGTACATCTCCAAATACTGAGAGAGATGCCATAAAGGGAATGGAAAGAAGAGAACAATCTTACTGACAAACTGTATTTCCCAGGTATCCACTCATGTCTGTTTTTAAAGGAATTGGAGGTTTAAAAAAACTAGTATAACTTTTTACTGACTTGATGAGAAGCCAGCAACAGATAGGAAAGATAAATATGATGTTCATAGAAGCCATCTTCAAGCTATCCATAAAATTATTTCCTGTTGCTGACATTCATTCACTCCTTTGTGTTTTAATATATTTTTTCCCTCCCATATGACCCAAAACAAAAACATTTTTTTTTACTTTTTTTACTTTTTTTACCTTTTTTTTTTTTTTACCTTAGTTGCTACTATTAATTGTTCACTCACACTCTATTAACTATCACAGGAAGGTAAGGGTCTCAGTGAGAACACAGTCTTCTAGGGACAAATTGATGACAGTTCCTCCTTTTGCTGTTTCTAGAATGACACACATGGACCACATTTTCTCACAGGAAGGAAGAAATATTGATTTAAGCTGAGTGCACAAATACCTGCAGAAACATAAATTTCTCTGGATCAGTGGCTAAACCCAATAAACTTTAAAGAAAAGTCCAACTGATCTAAAATTAAACTAGTTGTGACTGAAGATGAATTTTCAGTAAATCATCACAGCTTTGGGCTCTGCTAGATCTCCTTGCCAAAATTATCCAGATCATGCAATGTATGCTTACTATGTTCTGCAGTTGCATCTGCAGTGACTCCCATGTACCAATGGTTATCTGGAGCCCAGATGTTAGATGTGAAAGAGTGAAAATATCACACTGGCTCAGGGTCTATTCTTTCACATTGCTCCCTTGATGATTCCTGTTCCCTTCCTCCCCACAATGCAATTTAAAGAGAGAAGAGTTGATAAGGTTTCCACATTCCTCCTTTGGAATCTGTGGCATTCACTTGTAGCTGCAATAAATAGGTCCTTTAATACCATCAGCGACTCGAAAGAATTTTGAATGCATACTGGAATACAATCTCTTAACCATTTTCTCTCATTTCTGTTTATGCCACTTGTCCCAAATAAATTATGGCTTTTTTTTCCATGACAATTTAAATTGCAACACTGCTAATTTAACTGTAACTGATAATTTAAATTCAGTAACACTAGATACCACTGAGGCAAAATCAGGATGTGTGTTTTGCTGTACCAAAGAGGTTCCCTTTAGCAACATTGGTGATAACAATTCATTCAAAGAAGGATTTTTACCCTTTTAACCACCCATTAGAAGGCATATTATTTCTTCATTTAACTTACTCATGGCCTAGATAGGGAAGGATAATGTAGTCAATACAGTCAGTTTTCCAATAAGCTTGCAGTAACAGTTATCTTTCCAAAAGCTGCGGGCATCAGGATGAGATTAAATTTTCAGCCTTCATTTTCCTTCATGAAGTCAACAGCTCTGAAGTTCAAAGTGGGGGTGAGCACTCTGTGCATGCCCTCAGTGCTGTTACTCCACTTTGGATTTCTTTTCATGGTTTTCCCAGTGCAGACAGACTTTCATACTCCCTACTTGCTAGCAAAGCAGCTGCATTATCCACTGTCTTTCCAAGCAGTCATTAGATGACTGCTACATGATGGAGGGCAAACTGTACTTCTAGAAGAGACACCTTTCTGAGGAGGTTCAGAGTTGCAGTCTGCTGACTTGCATTAGTAAAAACTCCCAAGTGTGGTTTCATTTCCCACCCTGCATGAGTTCCCAGAATCTCTCCTGTTGCTCAGGTTTTGTCTCAAACCACCGTCAGTCAGGAGGAAGATGACTGAGCCCCTGCAGGTTGTGAAGGAGAAGCTCAGCTCCTTAGTAAGTGTGTGAGAGCACACAGGAGGAGAGACTGGACCTTAATGGGAGGAAGTGTGCAGCCTGCTCATACCAAAAGGGGAAGAAGGAAACATCAGGTTGCAGGGAGGCAGAAATCTGGAGGAGGAGAAGCAAGATCCAGGTAACAGCCTCCCACATGCATCCTTCACCTACCCCATGGTCCTGACTCTGGAAGCACCCTATAAGGTTCAGCTGCCATCTGCCCTCCACAAGCTCTCTAGGAGCAAGCCACTCTGGTGAGCACAAAGCCATCCAAGTATCTGGGATCTGCCATAAACGACCTCCCAGAAAAACGTCTCTGGCTGTGTTTTACAGTTACAACCTGCTGTTGCTCCGATCATATGCTTTCATGAAGTGACCTGTAAACTCAAGTTGCCTGGGCAGACAGCAGAATCTGGCATATTTTTAGCCAGCCTTTCTTCCATAATGACATCTTTCTAGCTATTTCATTATACTGTGTGAAAAAGAGTTAAATATTTTTTTTTCCAGAGAGAAACCTACAGTTCTGGTATCATTTACTCATCATGAGTACAAAGCTCTCTAGCCTTATGTTTTTTAATATAGTTAAATAAAACAATAAAATATTAATAATGTTTTTTAAGATTAGCTGAGCGAACACTGGTATTCAGTGTTATACTTCAGCCACAGGGGCAAGTTAACTTTAATATTCGTTCTCTTTTTTTCTCCACATTGACAAAACACACAAAAAAATTAATAATAATAATAAAAAATTAAAATCGTACTCCAGAAATCTGTTCTCTAAAGCCTTTCAAAATTAGTAGAAAAATATCTACCTTGATTATAAATCTCTCCACTCAGGTGCCTGTTTTATTGAGGGGGTGGGCTTTTTTTGATAGACTTTAGAAAGTTGGAAACCAAAGCAAGTTTAGATTAGAAACTTGATAGAACAGCAGCTGGTGGCAAACCCTAAACATGCCTTGACTCCTGTTGCTCCTGTAAGATATTTGTCTACTAGAGTTGAAAAATTGGGAAGAGTCACTGTGTTATATGATACAGTACAAATAACTTGCCTCATTAATACTCTTATTTATTTGTGAAACCTCCTAAAACATAGTTCCTAATATTTAACTCCTATATCTCTCTGAGAAATCAAACAAGCAGCCTGAAAAGCCTCCAGTGGGCCAGGGGAGCTGGAGAAACAAGGTCCCTGGGACACCAGTGCTGGCTGGGCACTGTGCCACTAACCCAGCTCTCTGCTGTGGCTGCTAATGTAACCTCTTCCCCAGGAGCACAAGTGGAGAACGGGGTGTACTGGCCCAAACTCCCATGTGCTGGTTTGTGTGGGTTTTCTTTCTTTCTTTCTTTTTTTTTTCTCCTATGTGTACTTAATTTAAGATAGGTCTGAATCTCCGCTGGAATGCTGGAGCCCAGCGCTGCTGCAGGCAACTTCAGTGGGAAACACTGGTTGCATTCACCAGCTTGTGGCTGGTGCAGACACTCAGAGTTGTACCTTGCTGGCTTCAGCACTCCTCCTTTCCCAGCTCTTCAGTAGACACATGACAGGGGCTGTGCTCCATGGCCTGTTACACAGTCAAGTGCTTCCAAGTGGCTTTTGCAGGCTTTGCTCTTAAGAAATAAACTGCTGCTTAGTTCAAGTCACCAGCAGTTTTCAAACTCGTGTTCATCTGCTTCTAATGCTCCTTTACATTCCTTCCCGCAGCACCTTCCCAGTGGGTGAGAACAAACTGGTGAGACTGTGTGTGCTATGAGAATGCAGGAATCTTAATGGCAAGGGTAATCATTTATTTGTGAGTCCACAAAAGATGTGATTTTAGCATTGCACAGCACCTTCCAGTGTATCCAGGAAAGCAATGATTAAATTGTATGGATATTTAATTAATATCTATTTTAAAACTGGGCTTAAATAGAGAGAGGCTTAAAGAAGTAAAGAAAGCAGGTGCAGTCATGAACATGGTTCTACATCTACACTGCTTTTGTGATTATTTGACATTCGGAAATTATGCACTTTTCAGCAATCATGAGAAGTGATTCACTCTATACTATAAAAGATATACTCTATAAAAGAGTGTGAAAAATTTCCTTGAGTGATGCTCGTTGTCACAGACATGTACCAAAATAATTGGGTCAAAGTACAGGGATGTGTGATGTCAGGGTGCAAGCTCTGGCTGGCAGCACTTTGCTGGTCAAAGGCCTTAGGGGTTGATGTCCTCATGCCAGCAAATTGATCTTCTGCCAGAACTGTTCCTTCACTCAAAATATGGTTTTGCCGCAAGCATGTGTTGGGCATACTTCATGTGTACTTCAGACCAGGCTGGTAATGAATTCCTAATGTCATTTGCCATAAAACTTCTTCCGGAATTTGCTGTAGACCTATCCAGTTATGGTAGTGAGTACTCAGAGAGACAGATAAGAGTGGGGCATTCTTTTCTATAAGGTCATCTGTATTTATCTTATTATATTGTATTGTATTATATTATGCTAGACTATATTTTCTTTTCTGGCCAGAAACAGCAAGCGTAGCTCACACAATGAGGGTAAAAAAAAACCACCCAGGTTTAAAAGCATGACTTTTCATGTTAGGACATGGCTCTCTATGAGGAGATCTAGACAAAACTGAAGGTAGGCATGGTATATTGCCTAAAAGCATTCCTGTGAAAGCTACCCAGGTAAATCAAATCTCTAGAGCAACAATTTCCTGATACAGACCCCTAGTAGTCTACAGACTTGTAGTGCATGCTCAGAGGGGTAATATTATCTTTGTAGTATTTCACTTCAAAATTAAATAAAGATTAATGTAAAGAGACCTCCTTAGCGTAAATATCAGGATCATTTTGATCTTCATCATCAGAAGTCCCACAAAAATGGCTTCACTTTTTGATCCTACTTAAAAGAGTGACCCAAAAATGCTACAGTGACATTTCACTTTATCACCCTTGGTGATGCCACATGAAGCATGCAGGCATTTTGTTTACTGGTAAAGACTTCAAAATCACCCATGTGATGAAAACATAGGGTCTCATATTTAATGAGCCACATCTAAAGTTTGGAAGTTCTCACAACTTCGTCCTAATTTATTTTAGCCAGCAGTATTTATGAAAATATCACATGCTTATGAAGAAACTGATGACAAATCTCTCTGGAATTTTGTTAGACCTCTTAACCTTCTTCACAGCATTTCAGAAGCTTTGTTGCTAGCCAAATCAGACAATATATAAGAAATGGAGCTAAGGAGTAAGTTCACTGCAGCTGGCATCACTTTGATTTTGGGTTTGGATCAGGACCGGTTCTTCTGAGTTGCTCAAGGGCTAGCAGGACATTTGACACTATTCCACACAAAGGTGCAAGAACACAATTAGCTCCCCATGCAAAGAGCAATTCAGTGGCATTTCTATCCAGAATCCTAAGGAAAGTATAAGATCGCTGGCCAAAGACTAGCGACATGAGAGACTTCTGTCAGCGAAGAATACTTTAAAAAAAAAGCTTTTCAGTTCAATCACAAGTCTGAAGTCCTCTGAAGTTCAGAAATCCTTTAGAAAATCTGTGGTGTATCTGGACAAGCCAGAAAAAGTCAGAACAGATTTTAGGAAGTAGTAAAAAGGCTTTGTGGATTTTAATAAGTGGTATAACTATGCTTGCTGTCTTTCTTACAGTACAGTAATATTTTCTAGGATAAATACACCTGTCATGCTTAATTATCTTTTTTTTACAAACATGAAACTGGTCATATTCTGCATCTGGCTGTGCTGGGGTAAATTCAGAGTGAAGCCTGTAGTCTTAGTAGAATAGCCTATAAAATCAGCTGAACTGAGTCAGATTTGCCTACTGGCAATTTAGAGCAGAGGTTGAGCACAGCTGGCTCAACTCCATGTAAAGTGACAGTGTGGAAAAATGGGAAAATAGTCTTGCCAAATAAATGGGTAACTTGGAAAATACTGCCATTGAATTATGGTCCTCTAAGCAGGTTACTCACTGCAAAAGAAGTGCTCTCTAGCCTTACATCAAAAAAGAAACAACATTTTTACTTGAATTCTCGCAATGACCTCAACATTCAATCAGATTTCTGAGGTAGAAACCCAGCATATTTCTTGAGGTCATTTTTTCTGTAGGACTTGGACAGCCTCTGCTTTGTGTATATACTTTTTTAAAAACTTTCATGTATTTTCAGGAAGTGGTATCATGTGAACATGCTGGTAAAATTAGCCCAAGGCTTTTACTCCATTTATATACAACAAAAGAAATCTTTGTCACTAATTATTTACAAACTAATTATTTGTCCCTTGTAACTCCATAGCAAATGATTATGGCAGAAAAACAATAATTTCATGTAGTTATGACTAAATACCAGCACCACCTTCATATTACCAATAATCAGTGTAGTAAAGCTGGCTTATTGTTCCAGCATTAAAAGGTCCCAGTGTATACTTGATGCTTGTGTTAACTAGAGCTGTGTTTCAACTTAATGCCATTTCTGGGAATACTGAGATAATAAAAAATAACTGGGTTTCATATGATACACATATGTCAGAAGGGACAATCTCTGGGTTTTGGGCTGTCTCATTAGTAAAGGCTCTCATTTTAATAAATCTCAGTGCCTGTGCCTATTTTTTTCTCCAGAGAACTTTCAAAAGATACCAGGCACATAATGTATATCACCATTTCTTTTCCCAGTACTGTGCAATGGTTTCTGATTATAGAACAGTACACGAGGTTACTTTGAAACGTACATATGCCATATTGAAACAAAGAATGTTGGTTAAAAAGAATTTTAATTGCTTGTGGAACCTCAACCTCAGAGCTTGAACTTTATGCTCGTGTATCTCTTCTTCTGCCATGTTGGGATGTTTTCTGTAGTGGATATACCTGATTTTGGTAAATTCATTCCTACACTGAATTTTTTTTCCAAATCCCAGGAAAAAAACAGTTTTATTTTTTTGGGAAGGGAAACAGATAATTTAATTTACATTTACCTTGCTTTGCAATGCTCTGACAAAACTGACAATGAGTATGGTAGCACAGGGTGACTTCTGCAGAGAGATCAGTCCCAGAGCACACTTGACCAGGCACTGAAGCCTTTTCCATGCCCAGAAGCCACTGACACAAGAACCACTATGTGGCAGCTTCTTGGGGTCCTAAGGGTGCTGGGAGTGAGGCAGCCCCCACCTGCAGTGCCCACCAGATGCTCACAACAGAGATTACAGGCAGCTCCTGTAAATGGACCAAAGACTGTGCAGCTCTAGTCACTTCCTTTTACTAAGTGCCCATCAGATCCTGTAAGACACAGTACTGTCTAATGGCTTGGGCACAACCCACCACTTCACACTTGTTTAATTTTAAATTTTGCCTCTGCTGCCATGTAGACATATGGCCATGGTGCTAAATTGTCTCTGTTCATTCACAGATGTAGGCATAATAACGTACTTGTTTCAGCTTGAGAAGGAGGCATAAAAAGAGGAAACCTCTCATTTCTTAATGACACTGAAGAATGCATGAAAATGAGATAAAGTTTAATTCCGTGTCCATTTTGCTACTTCACTGAAGCCAGGCGTTCATTTTGCATATCACCCCACATGACTCACCATAGGATAACTTGCAGGCAGGGACTTGGGGGGAATAATGTCTGCAAATCTCCTCACTGAGATCATTGCAGAGGAAGCTCTCAAAATAAGCAATTCAGCCTCGGGAAGGTTTTTCCTTCCTAACAGATCTGTATCAAAGGGGGCAAGGGAGTTGCATGCCTGGAGGCAGGCATGTGCATGTCAGGGTGGAAGCTGGACTAGACTATATTACTACAACATTGCTATAACTTTAAGGAAAAGTAACTGCAGCTGCAGGATAGATAACATTGGCTGAAGTGAGAACAGTATACAACACTTGCTAAAAATACACCAGTTAGTTTTTACCTTCTCCCCATGCTGCCCAGTTTGCTAGCATGAATCAACATCCATGCAAACAGGCAGAGGTTTGCCTGACGAAGCGTATTCCAAGTGCAGTATTCAGGCAGGAATATCATGTCAATCAGAATGTTACTGTCTTGCTATTCTTATATGCAGTGGGAAGGTTTCAGCACTTTCATTTAGGTCCCCTCCAAAACATTCTCAACCCCTAAAAGCCACTGCTGCCTTTTATATTAAATAACAGAACCAAAAGCAGCAATGAGGGAAACATTCAAGCATGTGCTTGTAGTTAATGGTTCTACACACATGTTGAAAATTAAATGTATACTTTGTGCTCTCCTGGATGCAGGCCAGAGGAGGCAGCTCACAGAACTAAGTTACTAATGGGTATAGTATACAGCTCACAACATGCTGTGGGGTTCTTTTTCTACTTTGCTGTCTAGCAAAGGAAGAGACTGAAGACTTCCTTCAGTGCTCTAGTGATTTGCCCAGAAAAGAAGTGTGATCTTCACAGAGGATTTATTTCATGACTCTTGAAATGAGAGTCACGTGGGCACAGTTCTGATAATTTGCGTTACATTGTCCTGTCCTGTTCCTGTGGGTAAAGGCAGGCAAAACCTGTAGCCCGTATTGAAACAGAGCAAACTGGGGGCCAGCTCTTCTTGTCACAGTTGTGCCATTTTTCAACATTTCTGCATTTCTTGTTTGGTTGTGCATGTATGACATACAAATTTCCAGTCACAACAAATGGTGCCCTTTCCTCTGCTCCTCCCATCCCTCATGGGACTGGGCAAGAAAAGTGGAAAGAATTTGCCCTCCCTTTCCAGAAACACTGCAAACAATTGATAAGCATGGGTATTTCTTGCTCAAAGTAGAAACCTGGTTGGTTTGGAGGTTCCTTCTGTTGGATAGGGAAAATGAAAATTGTTTTGATAATTTCATTTCTTCTCTACCCTGAAACAAACAAATAAACCAACAAACAAACAAAAACCCAACAACAAAACAGCAATTTTGGTTTTGATTTAATTTGTTTTTCCTGGATTATTATTTCAGTGGATTATGGATTACATTGAGGATTAAAGTACAAGAATTTGAGAACTTGTGTTTACGAGAAGAAGCCAGCATCTCTTGCCCAACGCTTCTTTGGGTTATTCCTCTGTGCGCAATGATTGACATTTACCAGACTCTAGGCCCATGGAACATAATGTGTGACAACAGACCTGGAGATCTAATGCTTTTGTGTGTAGAGAGAAAACAGCGCACAGGGAGAAGATAGGAGGTTTATCACTTTTTGGATCCACCTGTTGACTTCAGCTGCATTAACCAGTTCAGCCAAATCCTGACCAAGATCAAGCAGTAGGAAGAATACACTGATCAGCTGCAGGGTTGACATTGGCCAACCAATGCACATCAAATACAATGCACAAAAGCGAGAGCAATGGGAAAACAGGAAGGGAACCACGCCTATGATTTCTAATTTAAGCATATACAACTGGACCGTGTCACATACAGCAAGCGATCACATCCACCGCTATTTACAGTATATCTGTACATGTCTGTCTGCGGAAGTTGCCTCTGAAAACACCAGTCCCAGGAGCAAAGGAACAGCTATGATACAGAACAAAACCCTCAAAACAGGAAAAAACACAGTGCTGCCCTGTGGGCTTGACAAGTACCAAGGGCTACCCTTCCCTCTCTTCATCCAACCCCCTCTCCTCTGCATCAAGTAAAAATAGCTTTGTCTCTTCAACCCAATTTCCTTCTGCTAGAATGCTAAGGACTCAGAAAAATGGTAGCTTCACATAAATCAAAGGTATTCAGATTACTGACAATATTTTAACTGAAAAAAATACCCCCAAGGAAAAATTGCTGTGACTAACAGAAAGAGGCAGCAGAGCAGGTGATGTTCCATTTTTTCTCTTAGTCTGATCTATCAGACTGAGAATCAGCATAATTGCAAATAAATAAAATATCTCAGCCTGTAACTGCAAAGTCAAGGCAATGCACCTCTACTTCCGCCATCTACATACTCCTTGTACGTTACTTTCCCTCCTTGTTCTATCAATTGCTTGCAAGTGTGCTGGTGCTCGTTTTGACAAAAAGGCAGCGCCCGCTGGTTGTGTTTAATTCACAGGTTTCTTTGTTCTTCTTCTAGGCTGGTGTTGGTCTCTTGCCCCAAATTATTAAAGATAGGATGAGAGGAAACAGCCTCAGGCTGCACCAGGGGAGGTTTTGATTGGATATTAGGAAGAATTTCTTCACTGAGAGAGTGGTTAGGCACTAGAATGGGCTGCCCAGGGAGGTGGTGGAGTCACCACCCCTGGAGGGGTGCAAAAAACGAATAGATGTAGCACTTGAGGCTATGGTCTAGTGGTTAGGGAAATGTTTGGAGTAAGGTTGGGCTTGATGATGCTAGAGGTCCTTTCCAGCCATAGTGATTCTATGATTCTGTGCTATGCCATTTGTAGCAGGGACCGGTCTGGGGACAGTGACCACCTCTGGTGGCTGGGAGCTTTGTCCAGAACTGGAAATAATCTCAGTCTGGCTTTGAGGCTTCTGACTTAGGTGTCATGCACTGATCAAATGCAGCATGATTCTGTTCTCTGGTTGAAATAAGAAAGTGCATTGTCTTCAGGGACTCTATTTGTCTTCTGAAAGTGTGAGCTAAGATAGAGGGAGAAATCAAACACAAAGGAAAAAAATGGTGAAGGAAAGCAGCAGGGTAAAGGAGTACAGGTATGTGTATTTTGTGCATTGTTTAGAAGGCAGATGTGGGAGTAGAAATATCTATCAACTTCTTACTACAAGGCGGTTTGGCTTTGTTGCTGGTGTATCTACCCATTCCATGGCTGTAGTGTAGCTACAGCTACAGAATGGGTGAAACCTTGCCCTTGTTGATACTTCCCCAGTCTTGCTAGTGACTCTTACTTTTCCTGTTGCCTACAGTCAGCTTCAAGATGCAAGAAGCAGTTCCCATTTTCCTACCTGTCCTGTAGTCCTGCATTAGCCTCTGGCTGTTAAATGGCATTGAAGAAGAAACTTTTAACAAGTATTTAAAATTACTTATTAATTTATTTCTTTTCTTGGTTTTTTGATGGCAGAATCACTATTCCCAAAGAGCTGACTCAACTGTGAGAAGGAAGTGCTACAGTGGTGATGCAGTTGCTGAAGGGGAATAGACAGAAGGGGAACATTTCATTTCTCATCTCCCCCTCATATATGGCTTTCACCATGTTTAATATTCTGGTTGGTTTTTTTTTTTTTTTTTTTTTTTTCCCCTCCTGTCTTTAAATATTTTAAAATCATAAACAAATAAAGATTAGAAAAGTCAAACAGTCTGAGTCTGCCTCTGTGTTAACATAGTGAATAGTTTCATAATGTAGAAGTTTACTTCTAAATAAGGCAAAGATGAGTTCTTCACACATAAGCTGGAGCACAAGAAGAAAAAAATCATTGCTGTTGTTGTTACTGGTATGTGGTAGTGAACTTTATCACTATCTAGTAAGATTGTGTGGCAAGGGACAGTGTCTGAGACATGCAAGTAAAATGGGTCATTGGCATAATGTTGTTAGGCCCCTCAGAACTGTCAGTGTGAGAATGAGTCAAAGCTCTTCTCCCCATGTCAGGCAGAAGTACACTCTTCCCTTTGGATATGGTCATGGGCATTTCAACTGAACTCAAAAGGTAATAGCTGTTCTCCTTTTTAGTTCTCCTTTTGTCCTTTTTTATTTCATCCTTTTTCTCAAGAGCTTTTGCTATGTATCTAGTGTCACCACACCTGCTTCTTCCTGGGGTGAATGGGAAGATCCTGTTTAATGCAGTCATGTTCAATATAATCTGATTGAATTAAAATTATAATGTCCACCTGGATTGGTCAGAGATACAGATACACCAGAGTGGTTCTTCATGGCCTGTGAAAAGCTTGCAATCAGTTTCCATCGCTCTGTATGTGATAAGTCTACCTCTCTAGATGTTTCATTGTCATCCCTAGCAGAAGTGATCTCTCTGCAAGGTTCCTCCAAGGTGTTCTGGAAGCATACATCTCACCCTCATGATGCATCTCTTATTGTATCAGTTACTAGATGCAACAGGAAAAAACTTGGCAATCTTCTCTATGGTACTTACACACCAACATGCAGAACCAAACTGTACGTACTGAATGTTATGCTGAATATCCTTGCATTATTTTTCACAAGCAAAACAGAAACATTTTCCATTACAATTAATTTGGAAAGCATTGTTGCTTTTCTTGGATGCTATGTGAAAGACTTTTCCACAGCTGGCATATGAGCAAAGAAGAAATCAGAGCCTGCTTTGCAAATGCATAGAGCCCTGAACCCACAGGGGATTAAGCAGTGGAGTTTGTCACAGCTAAGGGAGACTATGTCTGTGGAGATCCCTTGTTTAAATGTTGGCAACACATTATTGATTAGCACCTGCTCCCCACATTCAAGTGCGACATTGTGAGTTTATAGATCATATAAAATGTTTCCTCAGGTGCAGGGACCAAGGTGGTGTGTTTGCACAGTTATTGTTAAGCTGGGAGTGAAATTAATTCAAATGACTTGTGAATCTCTGGGGACGCAGGAAATGGGAAGTACCAATATTCATTAGGTAAGATGCACTTGGTCAAAACGGGTTCTTGGTTACACCTTGGACTTTTCATCAATTCCAGGATCCCTCAGAGACCAGAGTGGAGTCAGGATCTGTCCTGGAGTTGCTGTACCTCAGCCTGTGTCTTGATTTAAAATGTTGGTAGGTTCCTCTGCTTTTCTCCCTCTGCAAGCTTTCTCCTCTTCTGTTTTAATTCCAGCCAACTTATTTTTGGCTGGCGTGCAGTGGGAAGCTATCCAAACTTTTTCCACAGACTTTATTCTCCACACCGGCAATCACAGCTGTCATGACTTCATAACTATGAAACAGTACTGCAGGCAGGGGTAACAGGCCCTGAATTGTATTCATCTGGCAGGAGATATAAAGTGGCAAATGCAACCTGTGTAATGCTTGACTTCATGCTGTGTTATTGCTTGCAGAAAAACGCTTTTATCATGCACACAAATCACTTCAGTTTTTTTTTTCCCCTTCTTCCACTTTTCTTTAGCTCAGAAGGTCAGTATTTTCTACACTAACTACTAAAGAAAAAAATATGTTCACAAATAAAGTCCGTAAATGAGAATGGGTTATACTGGCCCAGACTGAATACCTGTGGTAACAAGCTGGTCCTCTAAAGGCCATGGCAAAGCTCCCACTGACTTTATTTGGGCCAAGAGGTCACTCTTAACCCTCATTTTTTCTGTGTTAAATGTGATGCTGGTACTATATTCTGAAGAAAACATGTAGATCTACTTGTACAGCAATATTATTATATTTTCTTCTTATCAGTGGAAAATCTCAGAAAAAAAAAATAACATGAACTAATTACAGTTAAATGTATTGTTGAATTTTTTGCTTTGCAAACCTGATCCTGCTGGGTAGCTGCTCCCATGCTGTTTCCAGTGATTTGATTACAGCTGAAATCCCCTGACCTTGAATCTTCCTGAGGTGGGGTAACAAGCCTTGGGCTGTATTGCTGAGTGGTGTTGGCTTTTCCCTTTTCTTTCTATGCATGCTTTTGACAACACTGCCATAGTGAATAGCTGCAACAGTCAAGGTAGGGATGAGGAGGTTCTTTGTGACAAATCAGGCAATTTACCTCTTTCTGAGAATTTCAGTCTCTCTGGAGACTTTAACGGACATCAAGGCATTGGTTAGAGTAGAAGGGAGCATGAACTGAGACAAAAATGAATTATTTGTAATCTACTTATAAGTTCATGGGCATAACCTATGGTCAAAGTCACGCCAGCCACTAATTGCAAAAGGGTCAGCAGGACTCCACCCACAGTAGTTAGCTGTAGCATCACAAGGAGCAAAATCAACACTGAAATGCTTCTCCTTTACTGACACCCTGCAGCTCTAAGCTATATAACAATGATCAGTTTTCAAAATATTAAAGTGAGTGTGTCTATCAAAATTCAGCATTTTTACTTTGTCATTTTTATGACTGTAGATAGCCAACCAAAAAATTGCTCCAGTGAAAGCAATTTTGCTACTGCAAAGACACCAGTGAACATCTGTAGACAAAAGTCCTTCATAATATTCCTGTTCAATACTTATTTTAGATTACAACTCCTTGATTGAGAAAACCATGTTACAGTTATAATGTGTTGATTGTACAGTTGCTGAAGAACCCACATAACAGCAGGGGTGAGGTTTTACAGGCTCCACAATAATGTCCAAGCTATTAAACATCAAGCAGCTGCATTTTTTTGGCCTAACCTGAGAGGTCTCCAGGGAGAAGCCATAAAATATAGCTTTATACAAATGTCACCCACAGGGGCCACACTGAGTTTGTGGATTAAACTTTAAATGGTTAACATTGATGTTTAATATCTGCTAATGGTGTGAGTGCAAATTTAACCATTGCAAGAAAATGTGGCCAGTTCCTTTGTTACAAATGCAGAGTGAAACAGCCAAGAAGGGTAATACTTGTGAAGCCTTGTAAAGCCAGACCCAAGATCATCTACCAATCATATAATCAAGTAGTCTCATTTTTAGGTATTTTAAAAGTAATTATTAAAATATTCACAAACATCACAGAGGGCCATAGAAAAATGCCTTACTAGACACAAGCAATAGAAGTGAAGCACAAAGAGCAGTGGGAGACTTCAGAACTCAGAGAGACTGCTGAAGATGCTTTGGTTCAGGTCATAGCTGGGAAATCCAACCACTAGTGCAAAAAAAAGAGAAGAGCGAATGAACGGATGAACGGAGCCAGTGACTCACTTTATCTTCAGATTGTAAAAATTGTTCAGGTGGCAGCAGCAATAAAGGTCTTCAGCCAAATCACAGACTACCTGTGAGACTAGTTATACCTTGGAGTCTTGGGGGTAGCAAAGGTAAGTACAGTAAGATATAGGTACATACAGGGCAGACAACCCCCATGTTCTTCAGTATGGCATGCAAAAACCAGTTATTTTGAGAGTCTCCCTCTCAGCTAGGCTTTAGATATTGTACACCATGCTTTCTGGGTGCAGGGCCATGCATATTTTCTATAAAACCAAAACTAGTGTGCATGCAAGTTTTTTATTGTTAGGAGCATTTGCTTTTGAAAAAAAGAGTATCTATTGATACCAGTCCTATTTTCAGTTACTCAGTCCTGAGAAAAAAAAAAAAAAGTTAGGCTGATGTTCTTGCCAAGAGCAAGTTTTTACTTAACTGTTGCACATGCACTATTCCAAGCTTGCAATGTTTCAAGCTTCTAGAAGCACATCACCAACACATCTCCTTGCTTTCTACAGACTGCAATCTGTTTTAAGAAAGATTATCTAGACACTGTTTCCACAGCAGGAGTGCCTGCAGCTACTGGTGGTGGACTTAGAAATGTACAGTCCAAGCAACAGGATGCCTCAATCTATACCCACAACTACACAGCGCAGACCCACCCCATGGCATTTGTTGCTGTCACTTCCTCTGATAGCAACACCCAAATAAACAAGGTGTGGAGAACCCTGATTTAAGAGATGCAGGTGATATCAATGCATCTCACTCAGTCCTACTTCAGAAATAATAATGAATAAACTAGGAAGAATATGTCAACCCTGTGCCATCTACTTCAAATCCAGTCTCTTAATGAAGATTTCATCTATCTAGACTTCTGTAAGGCCTTTGACATGGTCGCCCATAACACTCTTGCTGCTGAACTGGAGAAATATGGGTTTAATAACTGGACTGTTAGATGGATAAGAAACTGACTGCATGACTGTATCCAAAGAGTTGTAATCAATGGCTCATTGTCCAAGTGGAAACCAACAAGTGGTGTCCCCCAAGGGTCCATACTTTGACCGATACCATTTAGTACATTCATCAGTGACATAGACAGTGGTGTAAGTGCACCCTCAGCAAGCAAATTTGTGGATGGCACCAGGTGAGCGGTACACTTGATTCACTATAGGAAAGAATGCCCTCCAGACAGACCATGGATCGCTTGAGAACTAGGCCCACATGAACCTCATGAAGTTAACAAGGTCAAATGCAATGTTCTGCTGGGTCAGGGTAATCCCCAGTATCAATACAGACTGGGCGATGAAGGGATTGAGAGCAACCCTGCAGAGAAGGACTCGGTGATACTGATAGACAAAAATCAGACACGAGTCAGTGATGTGCACTCGCAGCCCAGAATGCCAACTCTGTCCTGGGTTGCATGAAAAACATGACCAGCAGGTCGAGGGCAGTGTTTCTGCCACTCTGCCACCTGAAGCACTGAAGGTATGGAGTCCTTAGTTCAGGAAACACATGGAACTTTTGGATTTGGTTCAGAGAAGGGCCACAAAAATAGTCAGAGGGATGGAACGCCTCTCCTATGGGGAACAGCTGAGAGAGTTAGGGTTGTTCAACCTGGAGTAGAGAAGGCTCCATGAAGAACATATTGCAGGCTTTCAATATGTAAAATGGGCTTATGAAAAAGGCAGAGAAAGACATACTTCTCCCCAGTAACTAGCAACAGGACACGAGGAAATGTGGTCAAGTTATTCCAGGTGAAGTTTAGATCAGGTATTAGGAAGAAGTTCTTTACTGAAGGAGTGGTGAAGCATTGGAACAGACTGCCCAGGGGAGTGGTGAAGTCATCGTCCCTGGAGGTGTTACAAAAATGTTTGTGGATGTGGTGCTTTAGGACATGGTTTAGTGGTCATGGTAGTGTTGGGTTGATGGTTAGACTTGATAATCTTGGACGTCTTTTCCAACCTTAATGATTCTATGATTTTACCAAGGACTGTAGTGACAGGTCAAAGGGCAGCAATCATTTAGATTGAAAGAGGGTAGGTTTAGACTGGACACAGGGAAGGAATGTTTTACAATGAGGGTAGTGAGACACCAGAAGAGATTGCCTAGTGAAATTGCGAATGCCCCGTAACTGGAAGTGTTCAAGGTCAGATTGGACTGGGCTTTGAGAAACCTGCTTTAAAGAAAGATGACCCTTCCCATAGCAGGGTGACTGGCTAGATGATCTTCAAAGGTCCCTTTCAGCCCAAACCATTTTATGATTCTATGTTTCTGTGTTGTTTATTATGGGTAATACTACCGAAGCTGAAATCCTCATCATCATATATAGTGAGCTACATTACAGTGAACTCCTTCCTTAAATTACATGAAGAAAATACAGGGAATATAGGGCAGAAATATTAGGATAGAAAGAGTCTTCTTGGCTCACTAAGTTCTATGTTTTGCTGTTGCTTGGGGTTTTCAGCTCGTAAGTGTATGCTGTGTCACTCGTTTTTCTTGTGGGAAGTAGTGTATGTCTGTGCGGAGACAGTGATTTATTGTACTGCCAGTTTTCATCAAGCATTAGCTTTCTAAGCATTAGCTCAAATAATAATAAAACTATTTGAATAATGTGAAACAATTTACAAAGCAATTACAGTCACCCTGTCTGAGAAAGTAAACGGGGATAGAGCTAATACATAATTTTAAAGTCATGAAGTAGGACTGAGGCAAAAGCTTATATAGAGTCCAGGCTTCTGAAAGAATTAATTTCCAGTTCTAACTACTAGACAACCCTCCATTCATTTATTCACATTTAGGTAGCCCTGCTATAGTCAGTATATAACTGATTCTGATCCCATTCCACCCTGTTTATTACGGTTGTACAATACAGAACTTCTGTAGGAAAAAGTCCAGTGAGGCATTTCCAAGCTGTGTCTTCTTGCTCCATAATGTGTAATGCTGAAATCTGTATCAGCAAAAATTGCATGAGAGGGAGAGAGTGGCATTGATTATACAAAAGGAAAATCCAAAAGACATGTTGAATTTACAGGGAAGTAAGAAGGAGTTTATTCTTTTAGCAAACAGCAGTGATGACCCTTTTCAGGATGTGGATGGGGTAAAATTGCTTAATTTGGGTATTTTTTTTTTTTAGTGTTTTGCTACGAGGTAACTGTGCCATATATTTGTGTTTCTATAGCAGAGAGTTAAGGGAATTAGACATGGAAAATGCCTTCCTCGTCTTCCCAACCACCTGACTATTCCTAAACTTCACTCTCCTTTGTGTGCAATCCAGGCTTTATTCCAGCTTTTTAAACTTAGTGCGTATTCTGTATTAAGTCAAAAACCAGACATCACCAGCCTCCAGTTTATTTCCTTCTTCTAATGTACCACTTGATTGCTGGTAGTTAAAATCTCCCATTACTGCCACTTGGCCTCTTTTACATGCTTTTTTTATTTGTACAGTCATTTCACAGAAGATAAATCACAAATTAGTAATTCCACGGTACTGATAGCACAGTGTACTTTTCTGGATCTTCAGCATGAGAAATGAGATATGTGCCCATGGGTCTGGCCCTGGGCTGCTTGCGCTGCCTTTTAGTGAGCAGCCTTGCTATCTGAGGGGCAAAGCAGTGGCAGGGAGCCATTGAAAAGCCTGCCTAAACGTGCTGCTTATCTTTTTGTTTAATATTACTTTACATTTAATAGTATGCACCTTTAAAGGTATGAAAGGTATGAAAAACTCGTATTTTTAATAAGCTTCCATATATTTTCAGTTATATTTTATGTAAAGGCAATGTAATGTATATCTAGTATAATTGTGAGCCCTGCACATACAAGCAGGGATTGTATTTTATCGGTGCTTACAGTTGGAGGCCAGCATTCAAAGTGAAGTTCTGCAGCACTGACTTCTGCAAGTCAACTTTTATTACACACACTATTGACTTTCCTATGAGGAGAGGCTGAGAGTGTTGGAGTTGTTCAGCCTGGAGAAGAGAAGGCTCCAGGGAGACCTTATTGTGGCCTCTCAGTACCAAAAAGGGGACTATAAGAAATGTGGGGACAGAGTTTTTATTAGGGCCTGTTGCAATAGGACAAGGGATAATGGTTTTGAACTAAAAAGGGGTAGATTCAGACAAGATATAAGGAAGAAACTTGTTACGATGAGGTTGGTGACACACTGGAAAAGGTTGACCAGAGAGGTTGTAGATGTCCCACCCCTGGAAATATTCAAGGTCAGGTCGCATGGCGCTCTGAGCAACACTCTCTAAGTTGCAGATGTCCCTTCTCACTGCAGGGGAGCTTGACCATATGATCCTCAAAGGTCCTTTCCAACCTAAACTGTTGTGTGATTCTATGATTCTATGACTTCCTGACATAAACTGAAGGATGAACTGATGTATCTATTCCACTAAGAAAACTGTCTAAGAAATGTAGATTTTATTGTGAATAATGCATTGCCAGTATCTTCATGTCATTCACTGAACTCATACCACTGCTCAAAGTGTACTCACAACTTGTCCTGTGGCCAGCTGTGGAGCAGGTGAGCTGATGTACATTTATCCTCTGATCAGTCAGATGTTTGACAGATCCTTCCAGAACAGGGGAATGCTGCATTTGATGTGCTCCCAAAAATCTTTTTGTGACTCTCTGAAACCACAGAAATGAAAAAAATTGAGCTTTGTTTGTTATTGAGTGGAAGACAAAGATAATTCCAGAGTAGTTTTCTCAAAAAAAAGCCTAATTAGAGTTTGTGACATCAGTGGAATAGCTTGGTGTGCAGTATAGAGAGACTTAATTAATGAAAAATAAAATGTCTGATTATTTTAAATATGGCTATGGATGAATGGAAAATAGTTCAAGTTCTTCTTGTTTTCTATAAGGCATTTTAAAGCAGACTTTAAAACAGAAGACTAATTCTTCGAGTTCAGTCAGAATGACATTCACATTACAAGCATCCAGGGATAAGTATGATGGTTGAACGGGCAAAGCTAAGCAATTGCTAGTGTTGGGTCTTTAAAATGGATGCAAGTTTGGAGGTAACTTCCTTGAAAAAAGACGTTAAAAAGCTCCTATCACTGAGGCACATGTTCCTTAAAAGTATTTTTCTTATTTTCACTGTTAATCAGCCAAATATCATCCTTTGTAAACTGAAGGACCAGCATAGAGCTATTTTGGGCCACAGTCTTTTAAGTAGTCAAATATGCATCTGTACTCCATGAGTTCATTTAAAGAAATTCCAGTAAAAGAGATCTCCCCAAAAATTAAAGGCCTAAAAAACAATGTGCATTTTCACCTGTGCCAAAACTCTCTTAACAGAAGGGTGCTGCTCTCTCATTTTAAAATGTGTACAGGAAAACCTCAAACAGAAACAAGCTAAAATGTATCCTGGATAACATGCAGCCTTAAAGGGGCTCAAAACACTGATAAAACTAGTTGCTGAAGTACAACTAAGTGGGAAATGTGACAGACTCAAAGAAAAGCATTTACAGTGGAAATATACAGTACAGTATATAGTTTTCTAACTCAAGTATTTTCAGCTGTGATTGTGATAAATGAGATGTCAGAGGACTAACAAAACACTCAAGTGACAATGTGGCAATTAAATAGGCACACTGGCTACTACGGTAACATTTAAAGTTGTTTTAAAATGCCTCAGAGTGTTTTATGGTTTTTACGGCTGGGGTCTGTGACAGCTGATACTCTGACATTTGATGTGAATTGGGTAGGGCATGCATACAATGAATTGTAAGTGTAAAATGTAACAAAGAGTCCCAATACTGTTGCCTTTCAATGAGCTTTAGCTTCCTAAGTCATTGTGAACATTGGACACTTGAAAATGCTCCCAGTGGCTCTCTCCTCACTTTGTCTGCCCTGTCAACTGAGACTATAAATCCCTTGGGACCAGGACTGTAACTTATTATGGATAACACCTCACACAATGGAATTTTGATCCATGTAGATTCCAGGGCCTCTAAATTCAGCAGCAACATCTATAGTTTGAAAAGCAACACTTTTATGATACTGAATACAAAAAGGTATGGGCATCAGCAGAAGAAAGGAGATGCATCAGAATATCAATAGGAATTGCCAGAGGACCACTGTATTGCAATTTGCTTGTAAAGAGAAACTGTACTGCTGGAGAAAGGACAAATATTACCAGTACAAACTAACCTTTCATACCCAGAAGGCCTGACTTCATTTCACATGCACCATGGCAAAGTTGGGATCTTTCAGAACAAGGAATTATACCAAAATTAGAACAGGTCAGCAAAGATCAGCTCCTGACCCTTTTAATTTTGTACAGTGTTACCATGGATAATGTGTAAAAAAAAAAAAAAAAAAAAATCATTAATAAGCAGAACTGCGTGTGGTATTTTCTGGTATTTGCAATGTATAGCTCTGTGCTGTAATACGAGAGGACAGTTTCCAAGCAGCATGAAAGCTGTCAGCAAAATTGCTCGTCTTCACATTTCTCTTCATTTCATTTTGTTTCCAAGGTCTCATTCATTATGCCACTTGGCTTTTTCTTTCTCTCACCAGCTTTCAGAGGTCCCAGACCTATACATTACCAGCAAGATACTGGGTTCCCTTCAATGCAGCTGCTTTCTGTGCCAATCAAGAGCATGCTGCCAGAGACACTGAGCAAGTTCAAAGCCCAATGTTTTCACTTTGTGAGGGGTTTGGTAGGTATTACAGGATTATCCGTTTGACAGCATTTGTCAGATTTATGTACATGACTGGAGTCTTCACCCAGAGGAGCCCAGACATATGGGAAAGCTTCCTTATACATATGGGCTTATAACCTAAATGTGGATCCTCTGGACTTAATTTCTTATATCACACCAGCCTCAAAGAGCAGAAAAACAAATCAAACCACAGCATCTTCGCAGAAAAAGCAAACAGGCCCATTACCACTCAATGAAAAATACACAGGGTTCCTAGGATGGGCTAGTACAAAAATAATTCAGGGGAAATATGTTTTCTGAAAGGTTTCTAGCTATATTTTCTTCGGACTTGGAATTCTTTCTCAACTTCGGACAGGTCTTAATGCAAGGGCATGGAAAGATGCAAAAGACTAAACTCCTCGCCCCAAATTGTCTGTGGTTTTAGCCCTGCAGAGCCTCTGTGAATACTGAGAGGTAGGAGAAGGCACATTGTGTACTCACCATCTTTTTACTTTACAAACTTTTCCTTAGGGAGGCAGAAGGCATTACTGATTACTAGTATAGCAATGATATTTGTTCTGTAACAAAACTGCGTGAAAATTACTCTCTAGATAGTGTACAAGCAAGTAGATGAACTCTTTCTACATTCACTATCTTGAATTTAGGCTAGGCTGGGTGGAGAGAAGGAGGAGAAGGACATGGCAGGGAGGCTGACATTAGAGAGAAAGCACTCCATTTAGCTCTGCCATACACGTCTTCACTCCTTCATGTCACAGAATACTGAGAATCAAGTGAAATTAACATTTGACACCAGAGCCCATAATCACAGGGCTTTACACTTGACATCTGTGCTGCTGTCCTGATCTGTTACTGCTATCTGTGGGACTAGGGGAGTTGCACAGGTGTTGAAGTGCATCAGGTCCTACCGGGCATCAGCACTCCTGCGTCTGAGGCACCATCACAGGCACAGGGCTGCCATTGCTCCAGCCCGGTGTGTAAATTCAGTGCAAGACAAAGACATGGAGGCCACAGTGGACTTTGCATGAGGATGTGTTCATCATTGCATCCCAGGATGCAGAAACTTAGAGGTAACTGGCTTCACAGAATCAATGATTGCTAGGTACATGAAATTTCCATTGAATTAATTCACAGCTTAATAAAAGGCAGTAAATATCTTACGCTGTGATGCATAACATAAGAGCTACATTATATTGTACCTGTGGATAAAAAGCAACTGTTTCCTCTCCAAGGCTGGTGTCCCTGCTCAAAAAGGTCTGATCAGGAATGCTGGTGTGGTAACACAGGGATATAATAGGTCCTCTGTGAGGCAGCCCTCAAATATTTCTCTAAAAAGCTCATCTCACCATGGTCATAATCACCTAATAATCTTAACACGTACTTCTTCAAGAATGTAGAGTATGTTTTATGATATTTGTTTCAGCAAACACCTTCCTTAATGGAGCTATTTTGTGACCAGACATCCAAAAGAAAAAGAAATTCTTATCCACAACTATAGGGTACGTAACTTCCTAATGTAACATTTTTGTTTTCATTTAAAACCTCTCTAAGTAGGAGAAAGGTTACATGAATAAGTAGGAAAGAGGTGGCTCAGTGGGAGAGTTGGAACAGTTTTGAAGTCTAAGTTATTTTCCATGTCTAGATTCTTTTCCACAATATCATTTTGATTTTTTTCCAAGAACACATTAAAAGAACGACAATTTTGTGGTTAGAGAGTAAAATCATGAACAAATTCTCAATGGGAATCTGTGGATAGACTCTAAGTTGGGAAAGAAACATTTATATCCCTGTACAAACAGGTGTAATCCCGAAAGGCTCTTTGAGCTCAGCAGTGCTGCTTGGTATTCAGTTACATACACACTGTCTACAGCCTGCACAAATGTGCTTGTATAATGAGTTCATACATGTATACAACATACCATACGGTGTGTGTGTACACAGTGGATTGTGCAGTATCTGTGTGTGCTCAGCGAGTAACTGACTATACGTTAGCAAAGCACAAATAGGTATGGGTATTTAGAGGCTTTGTTTGGTCTTAATAACCTAATAACAAGGCAAGTTCATGTACAAGTCAAAGGATGCCTGTGATGGGTGTAGCTCTACCTTCTGACTCCTGATACTTTATAAATTAACAATGTTTTAAACTCTGCCACATAGCAGTCCTCACAAATTCATATATCTCACAAACCCATTTCCTGAACTAACCCATTTCACTCTTTAAAGATACACAACGATCACCAATAGTAATCCAGTTAAGAGTGGAGAAAAGCAATGTCACACCAAGCAGCTTCTGCTTTTTCTATACTGCTCCAGACTAGCTGCCACTACCACTGGTCCTGTGACTGCCTCTACAACACTGTCATCACCAACAACCACCTGCCACCCAGATGGAGAACAATTGCACATGAGTAGACCAGGACACAGATTCCTCACGTGCTACTCTCATTACACAGTTTAGCAGCTCTGCTAGTTCTGATAGTCCCTGCTGCGTCCCAGATCCTGCCTCTCACCCATGCCTCGCTGGCCCTGTTGCAGCCATATTAGCATTTCTCCATTCTTGGTTACCTTCTTGAGGTTGTTCTGCCTCCTGCTCCAGCTTCAACCTGTTCCCCAACACATATGCAACTGTATGAGCACAGCCCGAGGCTGATGTTGGCCTTTGCTAGTATGCCTAGAAGTGCCTAGGTGGCTGGAGAGCATAGCTGGTGCCAGCTTGCAAGTGCTTGAGCTCAGGTGTCAGCATGGGTCAGTCCATTACTGACCACTCTCATTCAGCAAAAGAGGAACAAACCTCTGTTTTGGGCACCATCCACTCAAGAAATGCCAATTAGTTGCCACGGCCCTGTGGAAGACCACATGGCCATCTAAGCAGCTCTGCTTTCTTGGTGTTTAGGGAAAATAGTAGTGGCATCATTTAGGGGTTCACCTGACTTTTGGGAAATGTCAGCTAGGCTGCCTAATTCTAAATTTCTGAATCACGTGGCAGAAAAGTAAAATCACAAGCTACAGCATTGTGTGCATATCAAGGAATATTGTCTGCTACTTAACCTCAACTGGTCCATACTTCTGTGCTTTGATGCCAATAATTTTTTCAACTGTCTGTGAAAATGTTGTTAATTTTTACTCCTTGCATTTTTCAAATCACTGTGTTTTTCTTCCCTCTGGACTATTCCCTTTCAAATACAAAACCCACAAATGTGTGGATAGTTGCTAATGCTTGACATACAACAGCACATTGGAGGGAGAGGAGTGTTCTGTAATGGACATCAAAGCCAAGCAAGCTTTGGCAAGACAATTGGTAAGCCTGTTTGTGTCACACCTTCCTTGGAGCACAATTCATTACCCTTGAGGGACTCTTTCCATTACAGGAGATACGTCACAGCACCTGTCAAGCTGCAAAGCCCCCAAAACCTACCATAACCAGACTTAAGGGCAGGGGCTTGCTCCAGTAACAGGGACTTGTCCACCAACGTGAAAACTGGAGACAGAGAGCAGTTACTGATGCCTGAGTCCTGTCTCCATGCAGCCTGCCATTTTCCTCGTTTTCATAATATTAAAGAAAATGTGTTCTCTCGTCCTTTCATGCAGACCTTCTGACTCAATAGTGCTGAAGATCAGAGGCATGTTTTGGCAGGACAGGCTGCAAGTAGTAGCAAAAATGAGAGTTTTGAGCATAACATGAAGGGAATGATGTGTCAGGCCTTAGTATTCTTTTACGTCTTCTCTCCTGAGTGCAATCCACTCATGCTACCCCTTGTGCACCCACCAGGCATTTCAGCAGCTGACTAAATTAAACATAATTAAAATATGGCTATGAAAGTTAAAGTTTCTTATCTCATTGCTTCTGTGTTCCAGCTGCAATTTTTTTTTTAAGTGTTCCCTCCTGTATGTGGCAGTTTAGATGTAAAGATGAATGGCTTCTAGCAAGACAAAATGCTAGCAGATTTCTTAGAAAAAATTATTGCCTGAGCCCTGCTGTGGAAAACTATTTGGTCACTAGTATAGGTCAGGATATTGTCACTAAGAAGGCTTTTGATTGAGAAGAAATTATTTTCCAGCCTTTAGTAAACAAGGGGTTTATTTATCCCTCTGACTCATTGTGGAAGTGTCCCTTGCAGCCCAGGGACATACAAGTTTTGAGGATGAAAATCCTCTTCTAAATCCAGCTTACCCAAATCAAAATATATATGCTGCCTTTGGACTAAATTCAGCTGCCCTCTCACACATGGACAGCAGCCTAACACCTGAGAAATCCCACTCACTGGGATAAAGAAGATGACAAAACAGACAGTACTCCTGACTTTGGATTTTTACAGTAGCACTGATATCTGGCTGCAAGTCTTGCTCACATGGTAACCCCAGTGGCTCATCCTTATTCATTAAAGAAAATCAATTAAGAATAAATTAATCAAAAATCTACATATACACTGAGATACAGATATTTGTGGCTATTTCATTAAATCAATAGAACGTAGTTCCTGTTTACTGAAGCACACTTCACCTATTCTTAGCTGATAGGGCTATAGCTTTTGCTGTGGCTGGTTGCAGTGCTGTTCATGTGGCTATGCAGGGTGCTGTGGGTAGAGGCAGCTAGACCTCATGGCATCATATGTGATGGCTGGCTGCATAAACCACATTTCTCTGCAGAACTAACCCAAAGTGGCTGCCATGCACCACAGGTAATGTCATTCTCAGGGTTTATTCCACCAATTTGGTTTGCATAATGTGAGCAACTGCAAATGACTTTGGAAACTGCTGACACTATTCATCTCTCCCTCCCCCCCATAGCTGTCATACGCTAGTAAAGAAACTGTAAAATCCCTTACAATCTGAGTTCCTGGGTTTTATTGCTTTTCAGTTCCAGTTGTTCAGTGGAAACAAGAGAAATGGAAATTGATTCACAAACCAGAACAAATTTGAAAAAACTATTTTTTTTTCCTGAGGTTTTCAAGTTTTGTGTAATTGCATGTGTTCTGGAATTTAATACTGAATTGTCTAGAGTTGCACAGACAGCACAGCATAGACTCGTTTTTGTGCTCTTTGCTTATTATGCCTATGTGTTTGTATCTGTAGGCCTCTGTAATTTGCTCTTCAAAACAAATACCGAAACAAAATCTCACAATATTCAGAGCCAAATTTTTGCAGTTTTGTAGTTGGTTTTAATCTGGCTTCTTCAATTGCACTCTCTGTTTTGCTTTTCCACAAATTTATGCACAGTTTTTTTCTCTCTGTAGTGTCAGATGTGTGCAGGCTAGATCCATGAGCACATAATCACATGATCAAGCAGTTTAATTACTTGATTCCAGCACCAATGGAATATCTAGTTGCAAAAATGATGTGATAAAGACTTTCCCACAAAATGCCATTGTTGTATAAGTGACTGCGGTTTAAGAGCTCTTAAGTTTAGTGTACACTGACCAACTTTTCTGAAAAGTACTTATTTAAGAGTGACACACACATTACCAGCTGTAACATAAATGACAGGTATCCACAGAAGATTAGGGTGACATTGTTGCATTCAGCTTGAAGTTTCTCCTCTACTTGTGCAATTTTAAGAGAGGCTCAAGTAATGCATATGTTCCCTGCAGAAGAGATAGGTTCTCTTTTGGGAGAAGAAAACAGTTGTGCTTAAGAATACATCTGGTACAGTGTGATTGGTTAAAAATTTCATCAGGGTATCTAAAAGCTGAAGTGGAAAGAAATGTGTTTGCTTAAGAAATATAAAAAGAGAATCTGAGACCAGATTTCTCAAGACTTGTAGTCTCTCAGACTGCTCTAATTTGAGAGGCGAATGAGAAATGAAAATTAATATTTCACTTGAGAAAAGAGGGCAAAAGATGTCCTGAAATGAACCATTTAAAAGACTTTCTTTCAATTACCCTTGGATTGGAAACTAATCTCAGAAAATGTTTTCCTTACATTTGGTAATTAAAGCCAAGTTCTTGTTCTTCAGAGAGTGCTACATCTCCATGTGAAATGTCAGGCCTTGTTCAGAGGTTCTTAATGGGTGTGATCTTGGAAATATTATAAAATTTTCATTTCTCCTTCCTTAACATCTTGTGTGGTAAACAGCACTGTTGCTTCTGACTTCCATTATGGAGAAGATCCAAGAATGTTCATGTATCAGCTTGGCATATGTTCAAGAACTTAATTTTTTTTTTTTTTTTTTGTCTACTACAGGATCTAGGTTCCCCTGAAAAAAAAAGAAACCAACAACCAAGCATTTTGTTTAGAATCCATTCTTCAAAAGCCTGATGCTGGAACATTATATATTATAGCTGAAGAAAATTTATGATGGATGAGAACAGTAAAGGGAGTATCTGTCAAAGCCACATGGACATGTACATCCTTCCAAATAGAATTCCTTTCCAAACTAAGCAAGGATTAACTAAAGATGTTTTGGAACCACAAAATGTTATTTTTAAAAGGTAGCTAGTGATTGAGACAGATTAAGACTAAACATGGCTAGGATCGGCCAAAACCACGAAGAGCTTAACTTGTTCACATATTTATGGCTGCAGCAGAATTTGAGGGCCTTCAGCAATCCAAGTCCTGAAATCCCTTGGCATATTTTGCATGATGGGCTGTTGGCTTTGCTTTGCTTTGTTGTTTTTTAAGGGACTTGTCCTTTGTAAAACTTGCCCCTTCCTCCCCCCCACGCACATAAGCAGATCTGTTCCAACAGTGGCCCTGCAGGTCACTGAGTCCCAAAGCATTGTCCAATGCTTTTTAAAAAACCAGAATGATTCAGCTGAAAGATGCTCCACAGCCTTGTGACCAAGGTCACATTCACCAAGTGGCTCCCCTCCCACACTGGCTCCTGTTCCCAGGGGCGTAGGTCTCCTAAGCAGTCTTTCCATGGGCATTAATTAGCATGACGGAGGAAGGGAGTGAGAATGAGAATCAGTATACACGTGTGTGGATGTCTGTCACGGATGAGCTGTATGGGAACAGGTGATGATTATTTCTTAAGGCAGAGGAAAGAGTCTCTCAGTTTATCCCAGTGTGAGCCACTGTTTATTTATTTGAATTGCTTTCCAGTTGTGCCTGTTTTAAGTGTGGTACTGTGACCTTTTCACGTTAAAAGCAACAACGCCAAACAGACAGCTGTGATGAACCTGGAGACCCAGAACCCAAAGACGTTTTTTCCATTTACCTCCACCACTTGCTCAGTTAATGCCATTTGTCATTTCATTGCCAGACCTGAAAAAATTAGCAATGCCTAAAAACTTAACTGTTAAACAAGCCCAAACTCTTCTTAAATACAAAACGTCTGGCAGTATAAGACTGAATTTATTTCAAGAAATCCTCCTTCTCTTGCTCTGGTTTCACTTCAGTGGAACAACATTGATTCACCTGAGCTGTTGTCTTAGTGGAAGAGGTCAAAATATGTGTTTAAAAACTGTGGCTGGTTTTCTGTGTAGCTTAAAAAAGTTACTTAAAAACCTGAAAACAAACCACCCATATGCATACATATATACATACGTGTGTGCATATATATGCATACATATAGACACACACACATATATGAAGGGAGAGAGAAAGTGGGAGAGAGAGAAAGACAGAGAAGCAGAGTCAGTAATCATGCCTTTGCCACACCCTGTGCTGGCTAACATGGAGGGATCCGACTCTCAGCATTTATTCAGTGACTAAAACCAAGAACCAGATCCAGCTTCACTGGCAAATACAGTCATAAAAAAAAACCCAAGCGAACACAACTTTGGACATTTTATTTGGCAAGTGATTTTAAAGGGTAAGTGTCTTTGTAAAAGCAACGGCAGTATATGATAAAAGAGATACTTATATTCTCTAATCACAATGCTGAAGTTGCTTTAGATTTAGCTTTCCTCATTCTTTGTTCTTGTGTGCTGAGTGCATGTTATGATAACTGTGAGAAGCTTTCTCAGGGGACTGGAACACTTCCAGCACAGTGCATTCTGCTGATGTGGTAAGTATCATCTTACCACCAACAAGACGGAAAATATATGCTGTAACTGCAGCTAATTTATTTGATTTCCAAGGACACTGAAAAAAAATTTAATTACAACAAATGAAATATCAAGGCAAATATCTGAAAACAGAAGATTCTTTTCTCTCTAATAGAAGGACAGATTGTGACCAACCATCTGTGGTTAATATGAAGGTAAGGCATACAACTTTTCTTCTTGCAAGGAAGAAACAGCTGAAATCAAGGTCAAGGCATCCAAGGTCCTCTTCAAGAGATTTCCTCAGCCCACATCCCCCAAGTTCAGCAAACTGGCACCAGAACTTCAGTTTATGCAGATTGAATCAACAGCAATTAGAGTTCATAAAAAAAAGGCTGGGTACCTTGGAGATAAAGATAAGATTAGAAGCTTGATGGGATTAGGAGATGAACCACTGAGCTATATACTTTTCACACAAGTTGGAAATACTGTCATTTAGAGGAATTTGGGTGCATAGAAGTTACATATCTCACGTACAATATGTCTTGTGTCCGTCAAGGGAATGCGGTTTGACACTTTAGCAATCCCATGTGTTGCCACAAAGGAATATGGTATAGGGAAGGACTCCAGCAATGCTGGCTCCTTTTCCCTGGGATCTGCACCATATCACTTCATTCATACCTGACCAGGCTCCATCCCACAACACTGTGCCCATCTGTCCCCACTTTCCACCAAAAAGTTGTTCCAGAGCCTCATGCAACCAGTATGAGAAACCACCAACTTCTGGCTTAAATATATCCATGCCTACTATTTCCCCATGAATCCTTCTGTTGGCATTATTCTATACTTTAAACCACACTTTGAATATCATTTGCAGCAGTTCTCCTGTGGGCTTTTTATGATCCCAGCTGCCACTCAGCCTTCCTATGCCTTGTCATACTTCAGACTTCTTCCATGAGCCCACAGTCTCTAATTTTTTTTTCACTTGGGACTGATCTGCCACCATCCCATCCTTTTGTTAGCTCTCCCCTGCCTCAGGTCCCATCTGAATTCACCTCTCTTGATCTGGTGTGGGCATAAGTGTAGCCAGCTCTGCTGGATACCTAGCTCCAAGTGGTCCTAGCCAACTAAAATCTAGGCTCACAATTGCCTTTCTTGTATTTCTCATCTAATTATGTCTGGCAGGCAGTGAATCTTTGTTTCTCCTCCAAGTACTTTTTCCATTGATCATTAAAGCAGCTTTGTTACAGCCAGCCTATCTATTGTGCATGTCAACCTTTCCTTAGGCCAGGCACTGCCTACTTTCATGCTTTGTGAAACACCAAATGTACTTTGGCATGAAACAAAGACATTAATAACAATGTATAAATTCAGATGCACTAATTAGTTTGTGAGTAATGCATTCCATCACCAATGCATGAGCTGAAGGAACACAGCCAGTAAATCCAGATTACAGTCACAAGGAGGAGTCTCAATTATTCTAGTCTTAGCATGTGTAACTATAACACCATTAAGCTCAGTACTATCCAACTCTTTAAAAAAAATCAGTGTAAAAATTGAAGAAAACTGAAAATATCTTTACATTTATGAGAAAAAATTGTGCTTCAGATTAACCTTGGGAGTTATGGAACCACCCAAAGACCTTCCCCACCTCGATGTTAACAAGTTGCATTGCCTGTGGTGCCAAATCTCTGTGTACCAAACATGAGGAAAGGGAACTTTCCCCTTTTATTTTGCTAAATCTTTGCAGAAAAGCTGGAGAACTAATTGACATTTAGCCAGTGCCCCAGATATTCAAGTAATAAATGCCTTGGCAATACCACAGCTAGACAAACAGATTAAAATAATGAATGATACAGACTGCTATGTAACACTCTTTGCCATTTAAAGAGTACTGCTTTCTGTTGCTTATCACTTTGCCAAACAATTCAAGATGAAATGTTGACTGTCTGCTATGAGGGTGATTTTTCTGGGAAAAATTTCTGCTAGAATGAAAACATTCATGAGAATGCAATTGCGAGATGGGAGAGGGAGGGAGAATCAGCTGCTTGCCCACATTAAAAAAAAAAAAAAAATTACTCCAGATATTTCCCTGAGTTTTTATGGCACTCTGGAACTGGGATTTATGATCAGGTCAAAACAGGGCTATTTGATACTAATGATGTTCAGTGTGGAATTCCAAGATTATACTTATTATGCCTTTAGACCAAATCTAAAGCAATAACCGCCATCTGCTGCATTGGTTAGATCCTTAATACTCTAGAAGGGATTTGGATACATCTGAAGTTTTGAGACAATAACTACTTTGAGATTAAATCTGTGACAGCAGTTTCTTCCACGAAGCCTGAATTTCAGTCTTAACTTGTTCTTAGATATGCACCTGGCCAAAAACATTCTCAAAAACCCCAAATCTGAACAACGCCTTTAAGGTCTCTGCAAGACAGAGTAGAGTTAGCTGGAGAAAATGTCATTACCTAGAGTAAAAATAAGCTGCAATGCTTACTCCAAATAGAAATGAAAGATCTATAGAGCTTAAAGATCCAAAACAATGCTGTGCTCTTAGTGATGGATGCATCCATCAACACAGCACCTCAGGAGGAAAATATACTCTGCGCTTAAGCAATGCAGAATGCAGGAATTCATCCTAACGGTCTCAAGAGTCATCATACACAACATACCCAAAATCCTCAAATGAAAGCCACAGAAGAGCAGGGTAACATTGCTTGCTAGCTCAGAAGACTGAAACTGAGAAGCTCTGGGCTCCCTGGAGACACCAGACTGCTGCTGCAGCACAACATGCTGAGCATTACAGTGTGTTCATTTTTGACTGTTTCTTATCCTTCCCAAACTGATCAGCTTGAGCACCAAGCCCTTCTCTTTGGTTGGTTGGGTTCGTTTGTTTGTTTGTTTTTTCCCTTCAACAGGTGATTTTGCTGATTGCTGGTAAGGATTCTTGTGAAGTCCTGTTTTAACAGGTACTGTGATTTTTGGGCAAATATTATTATTATTATTGTTATTATTATTGTTATTATTATCATCATCATAAATATCATTATCATTATCAATATCAATATTATTATTATTATTTAGTTCTAATATTAATTATTTTCGCAGTCATATTTGTGGCTCAATAGCAGTTGCAAGTTCCACTGTGCCATGCAACAGAGATGATTCCAAGCCTGAGACTACAGGGGATACGTTGTGCTGAGTGGCATCCTTGCTTGATGTCCCACAATAGTCCTGGTCTTGTTGGACTGGGCTGCAAAGCATGGGCAAAAAGGGATTGGCAGTGGCCCCGCACAGTAGGCAGGGCTTTAGGAAATGCCAAAACACATTGAGGAGGAAACGAGGTGGGTGGGAAGAGCCAGGTATGGGGGTGATCTGGTGAAAGCTGACCAGACAGCAGCTGAGGAGACGAGAAGCTTATCCCCGCAGTGGAGAGGGGAAGGCATGCAAGTGGCCTAAACCCCACAGAAGTCAGAAAAGGGATCAGCACCTTCCACATCCCAGCCAATTCCTGTCCCATTCTTTCTCCTCCCTGTCACTTGGGTGTCTCCCTTCCACTCAGTCCCTCTCTGACCCTTTCTAAACAGCCACTGTGCCCAGCCCCAGTCCATGAGCACCTTTTGACACCACCAGGTGTCCTAAGGGACGAGATCCACTTTGGGGTGTTTCCGTGGAGGCCATCGAGGGTGTTGATGCATCCCTTTCCAGGCATGCCAGGGGCTTGGCCAGGGTGGATAGGGGCTCGCGTGAAGTGCAAGGCAGCTGAGAACATGCTGATGGGGAGTGCATGGGGTGGCCACAGGTGGGGATGAGTATCTGCTTTGTTTTCCAGAGCTGTTGTTACTGAGATCTGCCTTCGGATTTTGAGACAACTTTTTTTGGTTTTTTTTAAAGTGCCAGGCCAGTGTCTGGGTGTTTCCTCAGCATAAGTCAAAGAAACATGGCTGACCCTTTTCTTCTAAGGTGAAAGCACAGTGATTTTTGTTTTACTACCTTTTCTTTTTCCATTAATTTTTCATCGGAAAAATTATAAAAATTAAATCTTCTCATATCTTTCCTAAAATTCAAAATCCCTGCCCTCTCTCTAGAAAGCTTTGACTCAGCTGGAAAGTTGTTTAGCTTTCCCTAGACTAGTACATTCTTGGAAGTTTCAATTTTGTTGTGAAAGTTGTCATATTTTCCCTAGAAGAAGAGTTTTAGTAACATTTTATACCTGTTGAGTGGGCTAAATGGAGCTTGAGCCTCCAATGTAAGGTAGGGAGGAATGTAACGTTACTTGATTCAAAAGCTGATGCTAGTATTCCAGTGGCAAATACTACCTAAAGAAACATTCCTAAAACAAACATCTTAAATGATGGTTGTTCTTCAAGATTTTATTTTTTTTTCCTTTACCAATTTCAAAATATTTAGAAGATGTAGAGTGAACATATGTCCCATGAGCCACAGTATTAGAGGCTTCCTACCAATGCTTGAAAGACAAGGAGAGGCTTTCTTTCCCAAATAAATAAATAAATTGTGCACTTTAGTAGGAAACCTCTTATGAGACAAGTGCAAAAGTGAGTGAGAAATACTCAGAATGGTGAAACACAGAGATCCTAAAGGAGTGGACCTTTGTCTAAAAATATTGACTTGGGAAGTAGCTTCCAAGTCAGCATGAATATAGTAACATTTGTATACAATTATATATATATTAATGTGGTTTCCTTTTTAAAGACACCCTCTTAAACTGGGATGTCTCTTCACTTTGAGCTGATGACAAAATGGCTAAAGATACCCAAGAAATATTATCTGAGCTGTAAAGAATTGGAAAGAAATTTCATTAAAAGCTCAGGTGTAGCTTTCATGAAAGGGTAAAATTCAAAATTTGGCATAACACTTTGTTTATATGAAAGGTTTTTCATCTGGGTGTGGAAGACAAATATGAGTTAAGTTTAAGGACAGAACATTTCTCAATCTCCAGCTCCTTATATCAAGATTCAGAGCTTGTATTTTCCATAACACTTACCTCTCGGTGCCCGGTCAAGATGAAGAAATTCCCCATCATAATTCTTTTTCATATCTAAGAATGTTGGAAGGTCATTTCCAGGAGAAGGAGACTTTATCACTGAAACTGGATTTCCAGCATACTTATTTCCTCAGAGCTTCCCCTTGAGCAAGCATTTGGAACTAACAACATGAGGTCAGCTGAGAGGGGAGAAGCATAGAAACTACAGTTTCTTTCATAAGAAGTTTAATAAGCGTGTGCCACCTGAAGTGCACTGCTTTAGCTGATGTTGCTGCACTCAAGTAGGAACTCTTAGATTTAAAAGTCAGCCAGAGCTACAGCTGTCCCTTGAAATGGGTTTCTTCTTATGCCTCCTTGCCTTGCCTTGCCTTGCCTTGCCTCCTGTACCACTCAAGACTGGGATCCTGTAGTCTTCCAGACTGGGCTTATTCAATCATCTGGGCCAATATTTGAACGGTGGTTGTGTATTGCAGCTGCTCATGGTTTCCACACCCTTATTTGGGCTCAGTGACCAGCCACAGCAGATGGGAGACCCACATTGCTGGACCAAAAGTTTGCAGGATGCACAGAGTATTTATGCCAGGATGAGAGGGAAAAGATTTAATATATTTATGTATTTCCTAACCAGAGAATACGCAGGCACAGAGAAACAGAAGAAACTTCTTGTATAATGTAGCAATGAAGTATGGGAAAAGGAAAAAAGGGAAAAGTTAGGCAGGAGAGATTATAAATAATAGAAATGTACAGGGGGAGTCAGGGGGAGGATGAAGGAAAGGAAGGAAAAGAGGAAAGGTGGAAAGAAGGGAGGAAGGAAAAGAGGAAAGGAGGAAAGGAGGGAAGAAGGAAAGGAGGAAAGCAAGAATGCAAGCAAGCAAGCAAGCAAGCAAGCAAGCAAGAAGTACTGTTAAAGAAACAGTGAAACAAAAGAAAATAATACATGGTGGCAGAGTTGAAATATAAAATGATGAACAGCACAATTCTTTCTACATAAAATAGGCTGATAAACTTTATTCATTAACATATACCCATAGATGCACATATATATACCCTGCTTCAACACGCAACTAACAGATAGGGCTTATCTGAGTATTATGCATGGTAGGAAATAAAGTTAAATGCCTTTATCAAGCACATAACTGAGCAGCATCTGCTAATTTTTAAAACTGTCTGAACGACACAAGAAAATGACCTTCTCCATCTGTATCTTGTGGAGGGATCTTGGGGAATATTACCATAAGAATTTAATAAAAAGTTGCTGTCACTGGCATTTTTATAGATAAAGCAGAGGCATTCTTATCTAGACAAGAGGTGTTTTTCTACTATCCTGATTCAGTCAGGCCCTAGTTAAGTGAAGCATGAAACCAAACTCTTCATTTTTTCCTGTTTAGCATGTGCATGGCAGTGAACATATGCTATGAGGAAGGGTGGCTTGTTGAGTTGGAACCTTGAAAATCATGCCTGTATTATTTATTAATGAGAATAATGTTTTTTTGCTTACCTCTTTAAACCAATAAATATATTAAAATTTAAAAGCATGACATTCAGTCCGGTTCTGCCTGAGGAAATAAACCTGGCATGCAGTGGTAATAATTGCAGGGACAGTTCTTTGTAGTAAAAAGGGAACAATCACTCCCTGGAGTGAGCAGAATACTTCCAGATCCTTGTTCCACAGGATCTGTTTTCCCTGTTATCCCATGTAGGAATCCAAAGTTCTGCTTGATCCACAAATTCGAGCTGCCTTCACAGGACATAGTAAGAGAAACCTGCAAAGGACTGTGAGTTCTCATATTTGCCACAATCCATCAAAGCATGTTTGATGCGATACCTAAATATGTAATCTAGAGAGCAGGTTAAACCTAGGTAGCCTGTTGTTTCCCAGACTAGCCCTGTTCATGGGAAGGAGACACCTGGGAGACACTCCTGATGCTAATTGCAACCAGTGACATGGAACTCCTTCTGGAATAGAAACAGATGGAAGCTATTTTGGGCTTGATTTTATGCAGAACAACCATTGTTATTAGCTGTGGTGCACTATACTGGTTTTTCACATGGGCTTCCTGCACCCTTTGACATAGCAGGGGCTTTCTTAGATCTTGCCTTAGACCCCATTGTCTCTGACTACAATGACATCTTCCCTTGTGTAGATGGAGCCATATCTGCAGCGTGAGCATTTTCCATGATGATGCCTCAGTGGGCTGCTCTCACCAACAACAGATGTTTTGCCTTCAGCTCTCTCTACTTTCTGCCTTTCAAGACAGGTATTTCCTAGAGGAAGGCTGTGCCACAGGTGACCAAGGTCAGCTGCTGGGTTTGGCTTGTTCTCTCAAGTTTGATCTCACCTTTCTCTCCATGGATTAAGTCTGAATAGAGGAGGAGCTCAAAGCCTGGGTACACAAGAGATCTAGTCAAAAGGCACGTTTCATTCCCAGATGATTGGGAATTTGCAGTCAAAAACTAGGTGATGTAATTTGAATATATAGCTTATGTCCCTCCAGAACTTTCTGTTAATGTGAACACAAGGATACAAACTCTAGAAAGGGACCAGCAGTCACAGCCCAGTACTGCTTATGTGTTCAATAGAACAGGGAGAAAGTCAGCTCCAAGTTTCAGATATGAAAAACAAGAAAACTGTTGAAATGCAAAGAAGAAGCTGTTTATTAGGCATATATTTTAAGTATCCATATGAAAGCTGTGAAGTTTAATTCTCAGGTACCAGTGTTCTCTAGTGCTAATTCTCATACTATTTGTGATTTAATTCATTAGATCAATTAATTGTGATGCAATGATTCTCTGTGGCTTAACTGCATTTGTCTTCTGGTTGCTCAGCTGCATTTGTCTTCTGAGGTTTATCAGCCCCATGCCCAGGGGACACCCTCCTCCAGCATCCCACTGCTGCTTCTGTCCTCTCTTTTTGACATTGCTTTTTCTTTCAGATGCCAGAGGTCTGGTGTGACATTGCTCTTGCATGAGAAGATTGTGGCCATTCAGTTCTCATTTGGTTGCATCTGGACCTACACAAGCCATTTTGCCAATGAACTCTCTAGAGTGCCTGTTTGGTTTTAAGCCACCTGAACCAGTAGCATTTGTGCTACTACACTTGGGAGTGGAAGCCTACATCTCTGACAAGGCTCCTTTTGCTCTGAAGCCATTTTATAAACAAGAAGCATATTGTGGTTTGGTCACTGAGCATTTTAACTCTTATATTTCTACAGTCTTTCATAGCAGAGTTGGAGACAAAATTTTAGGGGAAAAAAACCCAAACAAATACTGCTCTGGCCAATATTTTGAGACATATGTGCTAGATCTTTATAAGTGCACTGATCCTCTACATTTGCAAAAAAAGTTTGCCTGCAAGAGATGGATATGTCAATCTTTCTCTGTCTCCTGGCAGAAGTTCTGAAGAAATTAGGACTCATCTTGTTACAGCCCTCTCTAACTTCCTCTGGGCCCAGGAAACCCAAGGCATTCTTCACCGTTAAGAGGTACTGCCTTGCACTGAGCTGCTTGTGCTCTGTAGCTGGTGTTTGGGAAAACCTGTGTGGAATATCTGGCAAGAGCCATTGCAGCAAGAAGTTTGCACAGGACTAATCATTACCTACATACCCGGGGACATTTTCTTCCTAATTCAGCATGGCTGTTTCATGTAATCCCTTTCAGTCTTTCCCTTACCATTTATTCCACTTATATTCTTCCTTCACTCTCTATTACTCTTTTTTATTTTGGTTTTAATCTCCAAGAGGCAGATGCTTCCTCCTGTTTTGCCTTTTCAACGTCTCTAGCACAAGGACACACTGTTTTCCTTGGGCTTAAGCATCTCTGGCTGCTGTAAGCATGTAGTAAATTTGGTTTGCTCCAGGGACATGCTAGATTTGTGGCTGCAAGGAATTTCAGTATAGACTGCTCAATATCTTGAAATCCTGGACATGGACCACAGCACATGCTCTAGCAAAATAATAATTTGTAGCACAAGTATGGTTTCCCTTCCCCAAAAGCCACAGAGTTAACAGGTCACAGTGTGACTTCATGTTGCATTTGAGATGGTAGCATTCTGCTCTTAACCAAAAGAAAATATGGGCTTTAATTGTCAAATATGTGTTGCTGACCTATATCTTGCCTTCATTCAGGACTCTTTTCTTTCAAATATGGAATTTAAAAGGAATTGATTTTGTGAAATAGAGCACAACTCAACAACAACAACAAAATTTCCCCTGGATCTACTTGTCAGCACTGCATGGTTAATTACTATTATCACAGTGCAAAAGCATGAGTTGGTAACAATACAGACATATTCAAATTGCACTCTAAAAACTAGCAAATAACAATCAGATTTTAAAAGATATACCCTAGCAGGCCGTAAAGTAGGCACTGACCTGCTTTGTTTGCACAGCTATCCAATATTTGTCTGTACAAACTCAGATTGGTATCTGACCGACAACTCCAGCTACAGCTTCAGTTTCCAGTTTTAAAAAATTACTTTAGAAGTGATTAATTTCTATTGGATTCTGTGACCCACAGAAGTGGTACTTTAGATTGGAAATGCTGGAAATAATTACTTGTCACTCAAGGTAAAATGATAACAGCTTTTGCCTGCTTCCTTAGTTCCCTTTCCTACATTTTTCTGTCTTTTGAGTGAAAGACAATGAATTATCTCTTACTGACTGTTCCTTTGCTAAGACAGTTCCATTTTAGAAAAAACACCACCAATGCTTCTTGGTGAGGTCTGAAGACAATGTCGAGCAGGTGAAGTTTGAGAGCTGGGGACTGGCTCTGAGAAAGGAGAGGAGAAGGAGTAGCTTTGGTGTCTACTGGAGAGCAGAGCTGAGCACATCTAGACTTAAGTATTTAGCTAGAATTAAGTGATGTTGAAATTTGGCCCCATCTTTATATTTATAGTGACCTTGCTCTAACGATCATACTGGGGCCCCTTGCTTGGCACTGAGTTGGATTTTCCTCCCCAACACGGCTGCAGGGGAGTGGGAGAGCTGGCAGGTATCTTTGAGGAGCACGGCTGGATGAATGCTGGCACTAGGATCCTCTTGCCAGTGACTAAATTATGACTTTCTAAGAAAGGAGATGAAGGCTGTCCAAAGTACAATAATTAATAACTCCATTACTGCTTCCCCTCTTCTTCAGTTCTCTCAGCTCATTCCTTTCACAAAACCAAACAGTTCCTTCTTGACAGCAGCCTGAAATACAGCCTCACACAGCTTATGTCTTGTCTGTCACTAGGATTTAAATATTTCAGTCCCTGGCAGTACAGACAGTTCCTTACTGATTAGAGCCTGATGAGGCTGGTTTCCTAGCAGGGCCAGGTTTTATTCATGGCCTTTCAGGTCCTCTGTTTCCGTCTTTAGCCTTTCATCACTCTGGGTAATAGCTGACTTTCTTAACTGCCCTGAGAAGGGCTGTAAGAAGAGTCCCATTGTGCACAATCAGTGGAGTCCTGGGCTCTCTCCTCCTCTGGCTATTATGGGATGGGAAGCCTCTTCAGTCCTTAGGCAGACAAAAGCAACATTATCTTTTTTTTTTTAAACCTATGGTTACTTGAAGAGATGATCACATAGCTGCACAAGTCCCCCGCTGCATTTTATATTCATCTATGAAGATCTGCTTTCTGTGGAACTTATGCTCTGTCTGTCAGCTGATGAGGAGAGTAAAGCCGGAAATAAAATTTGCAATCTTCTGTGAAGAAATCATCCTGGATTTGTTGTTTCTTGAATGTTTTGGCACTTGAAGGGTCAGTAAATAACTCAGGTGCAGAACTGAGCTAATGGATCAATAGGTAAAAGATACACATGGGGGCAAACAGACTAAAACTAATTCTAATTTTCCACATGAGTATCTTCAAGAGGATGCTTTCTTATGGGAATAAACTTTCTGGAGAGAATGATGTGGCAACAAGTGTACATCTTACTGCACTGCATTATAGGCAACCTTGCAAATCAAAAAGGACCTACCAAAAAAATTGTCAAAGGAAAAGCAAACTTTCTTGCTGGATCATTCAGGCCATTTTGCGGGATCCAAGTAAGAACTTAAACCCTACTGAGAGATCTCACCAGGTGATTAAGAACTCAGAAAAAGGCTAAGCTCCAGTTTGGAGACAGGTTGATGGAATGAGACTGAAATTCTGGGATATCTCAGGACTCCCCAAACCTGGAGGCAGCAGCTCCTCTGAGGAGATAAATCTCATCCTCCAGCCACCCTCAGATGACTATGAACCATGGTACTTAGCAGCAGTGAACTTGCAAGACCTGATCACAATGAAACACCAGCCTCTCATATCTTCTCACAAGTAGGAGAGGCAAGGGAGAATGAGCGACTCTGCAAGATTGATGAAATGAGCACTTTAGGATACTAACATGGCCGATCATGAAGCTGATGTTGATAAAAGCAAGCCTTTACCTTAATTCAGAGCCATCTTCAGATTCAGCAACAATAAACAGGTAAAACACAATCCCGGGACACCTATGTAAAAGTAATCTATTCATAACAGAACACATAACATCGCCAGGGATTACAAACACTATGTCTCTTTAACTACATTTCAGTGGTGCAGTAACTGTTCTTAATAAACATTGCCTGGCTTATCTCTTGGAAACTAAAAAAGTGATTGATGAGCTTCTGAACTAGTGTTTCATTTGAGCTGAGGTTTTCACTGACTGATAAATACACCAGACTCACTCTGGCATTCCAGCTTATCTCAGCTCTACAGAAATAACATTGCAGAAATGTCTCATCAGCCTTTAGGAGAAAAAGCAGGAAGATACTTCTGAGGCTTATCAGCCCATACTAGAGTCCGTGCAGCCTTTAAGTCTTACTGCTAATCTTCAGTAAAAACAGATGCAAAAGCTTGCTCATGTCTTTAAGGTTAATGGCAGACCCTTTTCTTCAGCAAGGCACCAAAAGCATCCCAGTTTGCTTTTCTCAGAGTGCTTGCCAGTTTCCTTTCCCTGTGTTTTTTTCAGATCCTCTTCTCTACTCCCGTGCAGGGGCTGGGCAGCAGAAAGGGAAAAGACAAGGAAATTAAACCAGTTCATGGCCCTACAGTAGACACTGGGAAAATATGGAAATGGATTTAACTGGAAGCTGATCTCACTTTGCCCAAATTAAGTTGCAAATTTTCTAATCATACATCTCTAACTTCAGTCAGTGGTTTGAGTTTCTTCAGGATCTGCTTCATAAGCATTTAGAACTCTAAAAATAACACGTATGACATTTATTGAAGGGTTAAATATTGTAGGAAATCCGTAAGGGTTTTAATATTATATTCTTTACCCAAGGCGATAGACAGCTTCTTCAGTCATTCCATTCTAATGTGTAAATGCTGAAAGTAATTAGACTGCATCCTATGTGCATTAAAGTATGTAGGAAAAAAACTTTGGAAAAAGTGACTTTTCATGAGCAGCTGCCAGATACTTTCTAAAAGTTATTACATTACTAAGAATGTAATAAGTTTTAGGTTTTAAAGCAACGGCTGTTTTGAAACATGTAATTCCAGAGAAGTATTTTGATGTGATAAAAATTTTGTCTTAACATTTAAGTATGGGAATGAACAATGCAACAGCATCCACTGCAAAGTGTGTTGGCCAGAAAAAGATGTTAAATAGAAATTTTCATGAGAAGAGTTTACATTTTTGTCAATAAAGACAAAAAATTTTGTTTTGAAGAACTGAAACACCCTTTATGTTTTTAAAACACAGCCTGAAATTCTCTTAAGAAATGCTTAGCTGTCATTACCATTTTAAGGAGAAAATAATCCTTCAGCTCTGAATATCAAATGTGTTTTGAATTGCCTTGTGTGGCACATTTTGCTGTTATTTCTTAAAAGGAAATAAAGAGAAAGAGGCAGCCTTTTTCTGTTTCCTTATCCTTTGTTGCAGAGTAGATGCACAGACTCTCTAATGCTGTTTATAGATTTCAAATCCCTCCAAAAGGATCACATGCCCTCTGATGCCTGCAATAAGCACACTGGCTGCTTATGGATAGAAAGTTAGTATTCATATAGAGACTAGTCATAAATGAGAACCAGACCCTACATTACTTCAATCACTGGGGGAGGGTGTCTAATAAATTAAATGTATGCTATAAAAAGACTTCGGTATTCGTCATGTCTGCTTGATGAAATAAGGCCATGTCTGCTTAATTAAATATTATCAATAGTCTTAAAATATTCTACTGCCTAATGAAGCCAGTTACCACCTGAACTGTTTATACAGTTGCTTTCTCTGGCTTTTGATCCTTTCCATCCCACATATGCTGTCATTGAAAGGCAGAAGGTGGAGCCAAGGGTGCTTGTGAGTCTATCTTTCTTAGCCATCACCTGCCAATTTTATCATAGTAAATACTAAACATGATGTTCAAAAGGCTAATAACAAAGATATTAGTCTCCTCCTAATACTTGCATTTTAATTTTATGTAAAAAGAAACATGTGAACACAAAAGTTAGTTATCCTCTTAAATCATAGTCTGCTTTGGATTGCAGCTCGGTCTTGTTAATACTTGAGGCAGTGCATAAACATCTCTCTGGCTAATGTGAGAGCTGCCAAATGATCACAGGGCTTTTAATTATGGGAAGAAGTAACTGTTCTGGAAAAAAAGTTAAGAGATGTAAATATTGTAATTGTATTTAGTCACAAGGGAAAAACAGGCATCACCTGTCAGAAGCACACAGCTTCTCTTGAGTTCATGGGGGGTCACAGCTTTTCTGTGTTTTGAGGCATCTTTGCCTAGTGGAAGGTGCACCTTTACATATTTACGTTTAGACACAAATCCTGGCTCCTTCTCTCTGCTTCCTGTGCTTTTGAACTGCAGCTTTCTGCACAGGAAAAAAAAAAAAAAAAAAAAAAAAAAAGGCAAGGAAAAGGACTCCTAGCAAGCTCTCCTAAGGTGCAGAGCTCCAGAAAGCAGACTGAAACTAGACAAGGGAGTTTAGAGACACAAAGGTCCATCCTCTGGTGCCTGTGATGTAAATTACCTGCAGTGTCTGCTACGAGTCTGTGCAGAATATTTGAATTAGGAGTGTTTTGCTTTGACATAAATTGCATAAAATTCATCGAAGTGACTGTTTGAACAAAGCTGGACAGGAACTAGGCTGAAATTTAGAGAAAAGTTCAATATGGCTGAGAAGGTTAGCTGACAGTTTGGTCAAGATTTTACTACTTACAAAACTGGCAGCTGAAATTTTCAAACTGGCAATTGATTCTGAGCTTTTGCACTTTACTCTGTGCTCACAGGCATCTTGCTGGCCAGGTCCCTAAATTTCTGATCACATCCTGCATAACCACCTGGCTCATATGTACATGCAGAGGAGGTCAGGCAGGAACAGAAACTCAAATTATTTTGGATGCCCTTTGAAAAGACAGAACTACTGGAGAAGATTTAAGTGCAAGAAATGCATGTTCACCTGAGGGCAAAACTGAATCATAGTTATTTAAAGTCAGTATGTGTCATGATGCCACATCAATGCTTGGAGTTCTCACAGGTTGAGAGAAAAGTTGATTTATTCCTTTCTTTTTTCGATTTCCCACTGTCACAGACTGGGACTATAGAGGGTTATTAACGTACATGCTCATACCTTTTACCAGCTAAGCCAAATAGTAATGACACTGTTAACTACTAATCTTAGAATGTCTTATGTACACTGAGAACATCTGTACATTTATCCTAGTAGTATAATGTTTACATAAATCTTGTCAATGTACTATACACATACATTACACGTGTAGTCTTTATATTTAAAATTGTGCTTGCTTGAATATAAATATCAATGCAAAATGTAATATTTTATATAAACACATATTTTACTGTTGTATATATTGTGTGTATACAGCATTTGTTAAGAGACACATACCAAATGCATTTTAAAAGATGATCTTACTTGGTAAGATGAGAGCTCACTTGAGACATTGAATGGCTTAGGGATCTAGTAATGGGACACAAATCTTTATACCTCCATATCAACACTTCAGATCCAGTCAAAACAAGAAACACTCAAAAATGATCACCATCCTGACAGTTTGGTGGCCGACAATCTACAAATTGTTTGTCTTTGTCCCTACTGGCATGTGATTGTCAGAGTTTGGTTCCACTGGCACGTGGCAGACAGAGAAGGACTAAACTAGTGTTAGGTTTCTCGCGACTGCCGGTGGCAGAGCAGAGGTTGACCCCCACACAGGACTCCTGTGCCATCCCCCGTGAGTAGTACAGACTCACCAGCTGCTTCCCCCCTGGGGGGGTGGGGTTGGGGTGGTTAGTTCCTCTACCTGACCAGAGAGAAGCTACAGTCCTGAGGACGAGGCTTAGTGCTAGCTGTGTGACCTCTCTTTTCAGATCCTGTGCATACAGGGACAAAGTCAGGTTCTTGACAAAAGGGATTGTAGTGTTACAAGAGGGAGATAGTGTGGCCCGCACCAGCAGGGAAGGCATTGGCCCCCTGTAATCAGTACTGGTGAGGCCACACCGTGAGTACAGTGTTCAGTGTCAGGCCCCTTACTACAAGAAAGGTGCCGAGGTGCTGGAGCATGTCCATAGAGGAGCAATGAAGCTGGTGAAGGGTCTAGAGAACAAGTCTTCTGAGGAGTGGCTAAGGGCAGTGGGGTTGTTTAGCCCAGAGAAAAGGAGGCTGAGGGGAGACCTTATCGCTCTCTACAACTACCTGAAAGGTTGTAGAGAGGTAAAGGTCAGTCTCTTTTCCCAGGCAACAAGTGATAGAACAAGAGGAGATGGCCTCAGGTTGCACCAGTTTAGACTGGATATTAGGGAAAAAAAAGTCTTCATCAAAAGGTTTGTAAATCACTAGAACAGGCTGCCCAGAGAAATGATGGAGTCACCATCCATGGAGGTATTTAAAAGATGTGTAGATGTGGCAGAGGGGGATGTGGTTTAGTGGCGGATTTGGCAGTGGTAGGTTAATAGCTGGACTTGATGATCTCAAAGGTCTTTTCTGACCTAAGTGATTTGGTGATTTTATGATTGAAAGAAAACATTCTCAAGCATGGCTGCTAGTTACAAGCTGTAGCTTGACAAGCAAATAAAACATTGCAAGAGCTGAGCCTGTTCTGTGCATAGAGAGAGACTTTGTCCTGAGCACTGTCATTGTAGTGTCTTTATGACCTTAAATTAAACTAATTAATGAAAAGAGACCTTAGATACCAACATTATCCTTGAAACTCTTCCTCTCTTCTCGTTTTTAGATTAAGCTGTAACTCTCATCAATTGGATTCTTCGACAAAACAGATGAAATGCAGCAATGTTGTGACCTTGAGACTGAAAGATCTTCAGGGCTGTCTTCCTTCCGTCTGAGTTCGAGCCTATAAAATGAGGTAAACACAAGAGAAAATGTATACGTCTCCTATGATTGCTGAGGCAGGCACCATCTAGATTCTGTACTTTTGGCTGAACGACAGGAAGGGACAACACATATTTCTGGACTACCAAAATATATTTTTAATATATGGAAGAGATTTGTTGTCATTCATTACCAGCTATCCATATTTGGACCTGAGAGAGCTGCTGCTCTGCTTGGATTAACTGGGTGAGAAGAACTCAAGAAACTTGGTTTACAGTGCTGGCTGGATTGGTGCAGGATAATTGCAAAGAGACTGAAGATGAAATGAGCATTGTCAGGATACACCTAAGTGGCTGAGACAATATCCACCTCCATGCAGTAAAGTCAGCTAGAGAAAGAAAAAATACAGAGAGAAGAATACAAATAACAGAGAGAAAGAGTTGCACCTTGCCCTCATTTGCACTGGTGGAAGTTGAAGATCATTCATTGCCCTTCTTTTCCTTCCCCCATGATCCACCCTATCAAGCACGCATTTTGATAATTGTCACACTTACCTGTCATAGCCATAGTGCAAAGAAAACACACAGTGTTACCTCTGAAGGTGGTATGTAAGAGAATGGGATATTCTGGCAACACCTACCAAGCAATTGCCTGTGCTAGGTTTTGCCTTATGGCAAGGAATGCCATGTAGAAGGGGTGGAAGGGAAGGACAAGACACGTGTAGGTTATCCCTGATGTAAGCGACGTGGTGTCCGGACACACATATTCCACACCATGCAGCCTGTCCATGAGCAGCACCAGTGTTCTGTCCCGGTTAGAAGGCAGAACTGTGTCCCACCTCCCTTATCCCTCAGTTTCCCAGATAGAGAGGTAAATAAGGAAGGCAGGGGTAATGAAAACCTTGCACCAAATTGAAGATTAACAAAAATGAAATATATTATTTAACAGGGATCAGAAAGGAAGAAGGGAAGGGGTTTAACAGGATACAGAAAGGAAGAAGGGTAGGGGTTTAACAGGGAAGGGGGGTTGTAGGAACAATAAGGTAAGGAAGATTAAACTTCCAAATATACAAAACCCAAATGCTATGCTGAGGCTCCCCGGTGCTGGATCTCGCTGGATTGAGGTGGATTGAAGCTGGATGCACAATCCTTGGGCGTGGATGGAGGCAGGGAAGAGTCTGTAGATCAGGCCCAGGTCTCCAAGATGGCCACGGCCACGTGTAGCACAGGGAGCAGCAGAGCAGCGTGTGCCCAGGTACAAGGTCAAAGGAGCAAGAGGAAGAGAGAAGAAAAGGAAGAGAGAAGGCGTGCCTTTCTCCCCTTTTTATAGACCTTGGCAGGAAGTCCCGAAGACAGGAAAAGGGGAGTGGGAATAGGACAGGTGTACGCCCCTTTCATTCAGGCTTGTACCTGGTTTAGGGTTTCAGATCTCCACCCACCAGGGGCAGCAGGTTTCAAACCATTACAACCAGGCACAGACATGCAAGTGCTGGTGCAGAGGTAATGCAGAGTCGGTGCATCCTAAGCCATACTACTCCTAAAAGTACAGACTTATCAGTGTCCTGCTGGGGTGCTCTGAGGATTATCAATAACACAGCCATCCTATGGCCAAAGCCATGGTGGGACTGCATAATTTCCTTTCATCCAGTTGCCAGAAAGAAATTATATTCTTCTTACTGCATTTTTATTTATTTTTATTTATTTCTATGTGAGACATCCAAGCTCTTAATTAGGTAGATCAAACAATGATGCTATCCCCGATCCCTGAAGGTTTAGCTGTTAGCATGAAGACCAAGATTTAATCAGTGATAATGCCTGTAGAAAGAGCTATCATGTAGCTCCTGATGAGTGTTATAGTTGTATGAGCAATCTGCAAAAATTGGCAAAATTCTGTGCTATATGTACTCAGTTTTCATCAGCGCTGGATTTCCCATGACCCTCTTTCCTTCTCAATTGCTTTTGTTTGTCTTTGTTCAACATTTTTTTTTAATCTCATTTTTCTGCTTTACACTAGTATATTTTCAGTGACACAGAGTCTAGTTGAAGGCCTGTAGTTAGTGGTGTTCCCCAGGGGTCAGTACTGGGTCCAGGCTTCTTCAACATATTCGTCAATGATCTGGATGAAGAGACAGAGTACTCTGTCAGCAAGTTTCCTGATGATACAAAACTAGGAGGAGTGGCTGGGAACCCCCGAGGGTGGGCGGGACATTCACAGGCG